>NW_027526335.1:85201184-85475665 GCF_048455015.1 Haemaphysalis longicornis
GTGAGATGTCGCGGAGTACGACGGTCAACGAAGAAAATATATAACTTGGCCACCAAAGCCGAACGAACTTTGTGTCATACGATGCCGATCAATTGTCGACTTCAGAAGAAAGGGCCGCATCTGACATGCATGCCAACTTAAGTAATGATTGCCCCTTAAAAAGCAGGTCAGAAAACGAAATGCACTTCGAAGGAATTCCGGGCCCGTGAATTCCGAATCAAAGGAGTCGGAGGAAGCCTTCACACAGAGACGACATTCGGTGGACTCTTCGCGTGCGGAAAGATGGTGCATAAAAAAGGTGTAATAGGAGAAAGGTCGACGACATCCAGGGCAATCGTCGCCGCTAGAATGGGCAGTCGCCCGTACTACTAAAAAAAATATACGCCAGTCTGCTTAACCTGCTTAAGATGACCCGAACGGACGTCACTGTCGTGGAGTGCTAATAGTGACGTCGGATGGCACTGTAGACGCAGCGTTAATATTATCACTATTGTTATCATTCCCGTGATTACTATCTCTGCATATAAGTTATTAATTCGATTATCTTTATGTTACCTTGGGATCACCATTGCTGAGCTGCTTTTACACCACTTTTTTTCTCGCAGCTTCCACCCTCTCGAACTTCTACTGCTTCCACCCGAAACAAAAAGGAATAAAAGAAATGCAGGCTTTCCTCAGCACTTCCATTTTCACCGGCCTTGAGTTGGCCGACATCACAGTAAAAAGACACAGCGCCAGAATAGCATAGATAATTACGCAAAATGTAATTAGAACTCCGCAAAAAAATTGTGGCGCATAGAAAGTGCAGCCTCACGACGGACACGCGCCCAAAGCTGCTACGATCCTGTCAAAGAGAGCTGCAGAAAAAAATAAAAGCTTCTTAAGTGATTCGTCATGTGTGGAACCGTATGCACTACTAGACATTGATAAGCCCCTCCTTTTATTATCTTCCTTGGTAATGGATATTTTGATAAGTGCTATCGCGCTCCCTTCAAGCAAGGGCCCCCGAGCGTAAAAAAAGGATGAGTTCTGAAAAGATAGCAGTAGAAAAATACCTGCTGCGGGCAATACCAAAATACCACTAGTGCGTAGGTAACGTCACACGGTACTTTATTGGTAGTATTTTATACTTACTTGTTTTTCGCCTCCTTCAGAGACAACGGTGAATCCGCAGGGATAGGAAACTCCTACCTTCCTTACTTTAAATAGAACTGTAGATAAAAAAACATCTTGTTAACTCGGTTCCTTTAGTTCTCTAATGAGCCCTATTATATAACAACTTGAAAAAAGCATGACGACCAGATATGTGTTTTTGACAGACGTACAAGGTTATGGATTAACAGTTTAGCCTTTCAGAAACAAGTTTTTTTCCTCACCAACAAACCACATAATAAAAGCTCGTTTATTTGTTTCAACTGTCACAAGAATAGCTTCGCGCACTCAATGCTCCATTTTGAGGTGAGGCCAACGTCATCATCATTGAAATATGCCCCTGTGACACACCCGGTGATAATAATCACAGCACTACAAAAATGAATACAAATAAAGGACTTTGACCGGACGTTTCAAGTGGCTTATTAGTAGCTATACAAGAACTTGCTTTACCCAAAAACAGTCATGCTTTACACGACCAAATTTATTTCCGGGCTCAAATTTTTTCGGTTTCTTTTATAGCAGAACTTTCGATAATTTTCGTATACTAAAGGCACAGCGACATTTTTTCCTCCTGTTTATGTGTGACGCGTCACGTGAAGTTGGACGTCACAATTAACGGGTGACTGGAATTTCCTATATTTCGTTTTACGCAAAATTAAGTTCGTGCTACCTACACTGGGAGGCAGACCCATGGCTCAGCTTCACCGCAATGCTCTTACTTGACCAATTTATGCAGTCCACAACGAATTCAAATGAATTTTCGAGTCATATTATAAGCACGTTGCTGCATTTGCCGATTTGATTTCTTGGCGGCATGAAGTGGTCTTTCGAATGTATCGTGATGAAGCTGAACTACGGGAAGTGTACGGTATTTGGAACAAGCATTGCGAAACTTAACACTGACGGAGCGCTCTCGGGGCAGCGGCCGCCGCAAAGACGGCGCAGCACAATGCAGCCCTACAGCGACAACTCCTGCCTCGTGTGTGAGCTTACGTTTGCTTGTACACGGTGTCGTGACCAAAGGCTGAGCTCCTGTGTGCGACCTCGCGGGAGTCTATGGCTTGGCCTCACCGGGTACACGAGAGAAGGGCGGCTCAACGAATCGCCGTTGCTCCGGAACAAACAAGAGTGTCACTCTCGGCGCCCAAACCAGCGGTCTGGCTGTCCTCCACTCACTGAGAAATATGAACAGCTTTCCGGTATACTGTGGCGGATTGTCTCGCACTTCTGCTGCGGATTTCCCGGGAAGCGTTGCGCGATTCCTCAGTGGATGAGTGCCGGCCAGCCGAGAGTTGACGCCGACTAATCCAGATTCGAGTGGCGCAGCGCCTCCTCCTTAATAACAAGACCTTGTAATCTCGGTTCTCACCTGCTGTTCCCCCCGAGTCGAGAAATTAGGTTACCTTAAAGCCTTAAAGCCTTGGCGACAATCTAGCTTTACTTTGACCGTAGCCAAAACCCAAAAGAGGGTGTCTGCACGATCTCGGAGCTGACCCCGGTGCAACAGATGGGCCTTTTCAGCGACGGTGGTGGCAGTACTTGGCCCCTATCGTCCGCAACACGTTTGCGTCCGTCTTGTGTTTGTGGGGCTACGGTTCCGGGGAATAACGTCGCAGCAGCCGGAAGCCGCAGAGGTCCGCAGAGGCTGGAACCGAGAATAACGTCTGCTTAACCTTTGCTCTAAAAATAACAAGAGCTGCGATGAGAAATTAGGCACGCCTGCTGAATACCTAAGTGTTACGCGGAACGGGTATGCTAGGTTGAAGCTGAAATTAAAACACAACAAAATAAATTCCGAGGACCGCTTTACCTATGAGTTACGAATGGGAGAGCCTAAAATCCAATTTAACGCCGCAGAGTATTCTTTTGATCGATCGATCGATCGATTGATTGATCGATCGATCGATTGATTGATTGATTGATTGGTTGATTGATTGATTGATTGATTGATTGATTGCTTGATTGATTGCTTGATTGATTGATTGATTGATTGATTGATTGATTGATTGATTGATTGATTGATTGATTGATTGATTGATTGATTGATTGAAAGGTTTAACGCGCTGACGCAACGCGGGCAATGAGGCGCGCCGTAGAGAAGAGCTCCGGATTAATTTTGACCACCTGGAGATCTTTAACGTGTGCCGAAATTTCGTACACATGGGCGTTTTTTGCTTTTCGCCTCCATCAGAAAAGCAGCCGCCACGGCCGGGAATCGAACCCGCGACCTCGTGCTCAGCAGCAAGAGTAGTCTTTTGAGTAGGTACATTGACGTCCAAGCAAGTTGGAATGGGTGAATAGGCCGTTAGCCTCCGACGGCTGCTGTTATCGCTACTGGCCGGTCCCACTGAGCAGCTGCGGGAGAATTTCTGTTCGTTATGTTGATGTCGCAGCGAATCTGGAACTCGTGAATCGGGCGTGAGCTTCGGACAAAAGCTGTCACCGTCACTGGGCAACTCACCTGGGAGGGTATTTCGTTACGCCTATTATCAGTGTTAACGTGCATTTGAATCAGCGTTGAGCCTGACGACGGGGCAGGAAACGGCAAGCATCAACGTCAAAGAGACGTAGATGATGATTATTATAATTATTGTGACGACGGCGATGACTCGGGACGACCGCACGTACAACTGGGGGCAAAAAAAAAAAAAAAAAACATGGGGCACGCAAGCGATTGCACATCGCATTGCCGTGCCGTCTGACGTCACACTTCTATTCTGGTGCCTGGAGATCTCACTGCGCGTGCACGTCCTTTTATGCTCTCTGTCGTTTCTTTTCCCTGGCTTTCAGCGGAAAATCTGATCACATGCAGCGTTTGCCCTAGGAGTCGCTTTCATTATTCATTACGTCACGTGCGCAGTTCGGTGGTACACATGCACCACTTGCTTTTCCCTGGTTATACCGATAAAACATTGACGCGTGAATTTTTTTTTCTAAGTTCTATCCTGTATCGCTGCTGGCACGTCGCTTTCTTACTTCCTGTATACTACTGTACTCGGTGCAATTTTTATGCTGGCTAGACTCAGTCAGATTGCTCTAGAGGATCGTGATAACACCTGACATTTTCGGCGTTCTGCTCTCAAGAGAAAGTGATTTTTTTGGCAACAAGGCAGGGCAGGCGGCCACTAAAATTGCTGAAAGACAAGGAAAAAAAAACCCTAAAAAACAGTGGGAGAGGTATACGTACTGCGTGATAAGGTGAATAAAGAAAGCGACCTCTGAGCCCACGTGCTGCATGTAATCAGCTTCTGTGCTCTAAACGAGGTAAAAGTCACGTTGCAAGCAGCATGGGAGGACGCGCAAGCTCCCCGCTATGTCTCGAGACCAGAAGACGGCTTAGCGATACGCTTCACAACTGCTCGCGTGCCCAAGCTTATTTCAAGGCGAAAACCTTGAGTGCCCCATTCTGCAAAAAAGGGCCGTTGTTTTGTTCTGGTTGTTGTTGTTGTTGTTGTTGTTGTTGTTTTTGTTGTCCGGTCGAGAAAATGGCTGCCGCCGTAAAGAGTAAATGAAAAATCATGCACCCCGCCGTTTAACGACGACGATTGAACGCGAAGCTTTCTCGTGATGGATTCTTTGTTTGGGAAATCCTGCACTGTATGCGAGTATGTGCTACTCTGGACGTACGCACCCCTTTTCTAGAATACCTACAGCAACTCTCGAGTGCGCACTCCGTAGGCCTAACGTATGGGCTTGGGTGCACGGCGCGAATTGGTACCCGCTGCTTGGCGTTCGGTGAGCACTATTTTGAGTGAGGACCGGTTTGAAGTGTTAAACATCAAGATGTGACGTTAGGACTAACGTTAGGCCCGACGCAGAGCAACGCCATTCTCATTCTACGTCGGTCTGTGGCTAACAGCTGTCGATGTTCAACCATCTTCCCGTTCAACCGTCGCGTTCACGTTCAACCACCGTCGTCGGTAGATGGAAGGATGCCTGATTTTTTGACAGTGGGTGCATATTTTTTAACACGAATATGTTTTATTCCGGGGTACACAAACATTTGAGTGACGCCATATCCGTCACGGAAGTGACGCCAGTACAACGAAGCAAGCGGCCTGTAAAGGATGCATCCCTGCACACAGGGTCTTCTTGCGGGGAAGCAACTTTAGGACTAAAGAGTTTTTATGCTTAGGGTTGTTCGTTTTCTGGTTTTATCTTGTAACACGAAAGTGTTTTATGAAGGTATAGATTACGATTTCACTGACGTCATATTCCTTACTGAAACGACGCCTTACTTCGGCAAAGGTGTAAACCTTTGCCGAAGCGACCCACCAGCAGGACGTTCCTCGACAAGCACACCCACAAGACAGCCGCCGACCTGCAAATCACGCTCAGCTGTACATTTCGCTGCACATTTCACCTCCGTGTTTTACCCATTCCTATGACAGAGGAATCAACCACAATTTTTTCTCCTTGCAGGCCAGACCATTTCCTATCTGGCGCACAATTTTGACGTCCCAAAACGATTGCTTAGAAGACAACAGTGCTCACAAAGAGATTATGGAGGCAGAACCACTTCGCTTCATTTAAAATGATGAAAATATTATAGTATAAAATTATGATGTAAACGAAAGTAGGGCGGTAGCCTCTATTGTAGAGATCAGTTGTAGTTGTATTCACTTGTGTTTTAAAGTATCGTTATGTACCGGCAAGAATTAACTAAGCAGTGTGAAGGCAAATAAAGTAAACAAAGCATCACACATTCGTTTTTTGTTAAGCTTACGCCATCTTTACGGGACAAATGCTCTTACAGAGAAATGTAATGGCTTCAAGCCTTTAGTTGTGCGCGCAAAACTGAAGACTATACAAGCGAAGTCTGTCAAAGCCCTTTGTCATTATTTATTATTGAAACTACAATTCCCGCTCAAAGGCTATGCGACGGGAGCGAACTCCGCGGCAACCTGAATACTCCATTGTTTGACGTGGGGCGCGTATACTTAAGTTCCCCGGCAACAATTCGTTAAATCTGAGGAGCTGCTTATTAATAATGTCCGCCCACACCCTGAGCCCACGGTAGGAGCCGCGCGGACATGGTAAGCTGCTTGCACAGTGGCAGGACGGGTTGTAAGACAGCCCCGGGTCGTTGAATGCGCGCCCAATGAGGGGTCAGCTCGAGCAACGCAGTAATTATGCCTTTCCACGGGCTGGAATGAGCAGGACTTAACGGTGAATCAAAGGTGTCGGGTGTCCCATTTCGCAGCGAAGCGCTCGAAGCTCCAAGTCGCCGATCGGGTTGCCTCATCGGTGCGCCAAGTTAGAGTAACTTGCTGGCGCACTGGAGGACAATGGATGCCTAAGACTCGAGCTCCGGCAAACGAGGTTTCCATATCTGCTGCATTTTATAGAGCGAAATCGAAGCCGAGCTGCTAAATAATTAGGCAGAGTTATTTGGTGGATGCCAAGGAAGCCTTTTGGTATAATGAAGAATGTTGTTCTATTTCGTAAAAAAAAATTATTCTGGTACTCTCTTGTTATTCTAAAACATGTTATTCGTATCAACAACAGCTGCTCATTTATCTGTTCGTGCTGGGCACGGACGCAGACCAGCCATCAGCCAGTTCAATCAAATCATGAATGGCGCACGTGATTAGATGTCGCAGCAACGTTCTAAGACGCGGCCCGTTATTAAGGGTCCAGGTCTGAAACACATAATTTCGGCACGTGGGACTTAGACACATGTGGGGAGACCGACATTTTAGCATGCTAATATTACGGAAGTAGCAGTTAGATAAGAAGCAAGTACAGTCTTCGCCAAAATTTTCTGGGCCACGCAAATAGCGCAAAGGCCACACAAAAAAATTAAGTGCAGGCTTACCTCGCAAGTGAGGCTGACACGTATTATGTCAGAGAGCTGGAGAAAACACCTATCTTTCTTAACTGTCGTAAAATAATTCGGCCTCAGTTAAACCTTTGCTTCTGCTTTGAATTCTTCGTGCACCAGATACCTTTGTCGTGGCCTAGAAAATTTTGACAAAGACTGTACGTTCACTATAAATGTCCCGCATGCCCAAACCAAACGTTTCTACGTTCAAGGCCACAGCGCATTCACCAGGTCCAGCTCTTGTCAGTTAAAAACACCGAGCTATGCGCACTTGTCTCACGTTCCGCATACCGTGGGTTCGGTTCTCATTCAAACACGAAATCTCCCAATTTTTTGCGTAACTCAACTACTTTACATTATTCTATTACATTATTTTATTACGTTATTCTATTACGTCTCTCTGTTATACCGAATTTTGTGGAAAGCTACGGAGCAGGAGCCAGCAAGCGACTAGGCTGAGGTATATCCCATTCCTGCGTAAATATTCCCACATCATACAATTGCCCGGCGTCGTCAAACTTCGAAGTGTCAGGAGAACACCCGACCTCAGGCATTCTTGAGATTCCCTAGCTCTCCGGTTTCCCCCTTCCGTTTTTGCATTAATTTTGTTTCCTCTATTCCCGTTCAAGCTACGTCTCTGCTGAATCTTCACTTCGGAAATTAGCTCGTGTTTCGTGATTAATGACTCCTTGTTTGGCGCGGTTTTTCGTCGTTAAGGCAGGTGATGCAAGCCACAGAAACTCGAATACTGAGAAAGGGTCAATGGTGCACGCATGTTCTGTCTTTCAGGCTAAGAAATGGAGGCGGTAGATATGATTTTGTTTTGCTCCTTTCTGCCAAGAGGAAAATAAAAAAAAATTGGCTCTGGCTTAATTTAGTTATGCCTGGGTGTGCGTAGCGAGAGGTACGGTTAATGTTATTAGAGAGTTTTAGCAGTCCGGCTGTTCCGTCGTGTACGTAGTTACCATGTTGACCCGTCTGGGTACTTGTGCATTCGTCGCGGTAGGGGGATTAGTTCCGCGGGCCGACCTTCGCCACGTCCGCGCACTCTTCCCGCTGGAGTTCGCCTCCTCGCCCTTCCTCCTCGTCCTTCCGTGTGCGCAGGCGCAGTGGGATCCCGGTCAACACGGTAACTACGTACACGGCGAAACAGACGGACTGCTAAAACTCTCTATTGTTCAGCTTGGTTCTCTGTACGGTTGCGACGCTTCTTGGGGCGTGCGGCTCGTTCTTCCTCCGTCCCCTCGGCTCGCTGCCTCCTCTTGGTTTCGGTCTGACGACGAAGACTGGCTTCTTTCAGTCTCTTCGACTCACTTTCCATCTGATGACGAACCCCACCGAGCCGCTACTTCTATTTATACCATGATTTATACGATGCAACGCCGGCTCCTCCTCTGTTGTTGCAACGCGGTTTCACCGGCTCCTTTTCTGACGTCACGCCAAATGGTGCGAGAGCGGCGCTGCCAGCTGCGGCGGTTGCCAGGCAACCACTCAGCTCGAGGTGCGGCCACCGGCCACGGCGTAACGGCGAGAATACGGCCAATATAGCTCTCGCTACAAAAGGACTGCACAGAATTACGAATTATACGGAAGGGGTAAACAATAAAGAAGGAGGGGGTGACTTAGATACCATATTAAGAGGTCGACACTACAGGCAGACTCGGCAATGTCTGAAGGCAAGATTCATACAGCATTGCAACTTATGCGATCAAATGACTGCGCCCAAACACCGCGTGTTCGCGACACCTTTTGATTGAACCGCTGGTTCGTTCTCATCCAAAGACAGGTCGATAGACTGACGGGTGATCGGCGGCTTGCTCTGCTCGTGGCCTCGGCGTGGCCTTAAAGCCTTCGTTTTTTCGTGTCGACGCCGTCTTCTCTTATGGATGAAAGGGCAATGTGTGCGGCTATGACTTTTGGTACGATCTATTTCTGAGTCGTGGCCCCTTTGACTTTGAGGGGCACGTCCCCGGCGGTATCACGTTCATTTCCTTCATCGATATTTTTTTTTCCTTTTGTTTTGCTCTCGGGGCCTCGGCACGCTCCCGCCTTCACTTTTGGTCATGTTTCGCTGCCGCTTCCGGTCGCGCATCGCAACATCTGCCGCTGCGCCGCTAGCAGGAACCACGCGATATGGCGTGGCTCTGTGACATCTGGTCAGTGCAAAATTACTCGATGATGCCCCAGTTTCAAGATCGTTTTCTTTAAGTGCTTAAACATTTCCATGCGAACTCGACGGCGAAACCCGTCTGACCGTCTTTCTATCTGAAATTCTCGATGTGTCATACTTTGCCGTGCAAGAAAATGCGAATAATGAACGGTCCTGTGGTCTTCATATTTTCGTATCGGACCCCTTATGAACCCCTCAAGATGTCTTGCCAGCAGTGCATTTGTGCTTAGTAATGAAGCTGCCTTATGGGGACACCCAGTGCCTTAACAAGGTATTTAATAACAGGCCTTAACGGCTTCGTACTTCGATATGAAACTGCATATGTTTTCTCTAAAACACTCTAATCAGAGAAAAACCGGTCCATCTCCACTAACGTGAAACCTGGGGAGGGGCGAAGCATGCAATGTATAAGTGTATTCAAAGATTGTAAATCTCTCTCTTGCCACAGGGCGCGCGCCTATATACGCGACATCGCAAGAAGGCGAAGGAGAAGTGAAATTCAAAATGAACTGCAGATTTTAAAGTTAAAGCGAGTACGGAGCGAAACAGAACCCAGCAAGCAAGCACGAACGAAAAACGAGTGTCCCCGGTGGGTTCTTTTAGTACGCGTTTCTGCCCGTGGAGATTAAACGTCCTATCGCGAGGCATTGGAAAACCAGTGCCCCGGTGTTTTAGTACAGAATACGACGACATGAGACGACGATGACATAAGACGACGCCGACATGAGACGTCGACAGTCCGGGCCCCTAAGGTGCTTCGCCCCTAAAACCTTTGTGTGTAGTAGCAAATCTTATTTTTAAGGAGCTCCGTAGCAGAGCTTTGCCTAGTTACGCTTACCTCTTGGAAGTTTCCGGATTTTTTTTTATTCAAGGGCACAGGTGTCTCCTTCTTCCGAGCAATGCATTTGTGTCTTCCGAGCAATGCAATGCAAAAGTGTCTTCCGAGCAATGCATTTGTATAGAGCAGTGAAATTGGTTTTAAAAGGGCCCCGTTAAAAGCGCTCAATAGGATTACACGGGGAATTTCATGGGAGTATTTGTTATAACGCCCTAGGAATTTCATATTTTGATATCAGACCCGCGTACTTACGTAAGGCAATGTCTCCCTTTCGCTGCGTTATTATAGCAATTAAGCCGACTTTAAAAGGGCTTCTTGTGTTGCATTTTGCAGGGCTATGCGGAGTCTTAGAGATAGGATAGGATAGGATAGGATAGGATAGGATAGGATAGGATAGGATAGGATAGGATAGGATAGGATAGGATAGGATAGGATAGGATAGGATAGGACGGAATAAGGCAGTAGATAAAAGGCAGGGAGGTTAACCCGGGAAGAGTGGGGTGGGCTAGTCATTAGAAGTCGGAAAGGAGGGATTTAAAGATAAAGAAATGGTATATAAAAGGCGGAGAGGGGAGCTTAAGGAATAAGAAAAGAAACATTAAAGGTAACTACAAAAACAAGAAATGGGCGATAATAAAAGCCTAAACTGGACAGGTAAACTGACCAAATGACGAAATAACAATGGTACACGGTGTCTCTACAATCGTTCAGACAAGCCTGTCTCCTTTAAAAAACAAAGTAATACTTTTGTGGCCTTTTGGGACTGTGATGAGCAACGCATGTAACGCAAAACAGCCTGCGCAGTTAATGGCTGGTTGTCGAGTTTTCGGAGTGCGGTTGACAGGTGCAGTCTTTGCGTAGCAAGGCGGGCACAGTGACACAAGATGTGTTCTATTGTCTCGTCCGTGCCACGCACACGTCACAAGCATGGCTGTCAGCCATGCCGATAGTGAAGGAGTAAGCTTTGGTAAAAGCAACTCCTATCCACAGGCGGCATCGTAGGGTGGCATCCGAGCGTGGCATGTTAATGGACAAGTGGCGCTGCATGTCGGGGTCGAGCGAGTACAAGCGGAAGTTTGAAAACTCCAGCGTATTCCAAAGAGCAAGCGTGATTTTTCAGTCGGTGGAGCGCACTGACCTTGCAGCGTCATGGCGTGATAACGTGACGAAGGCCAATTGGGCACTTTCATGGGCAGAATGAGCCGCTTTGTCTGCACATTACCGAATGCTGCAGTGACTTGGGAGCCATAGAAAAACAATACTATGCCCCTGCCTGACTAGGAGGTCATACTCCTGACGGATCGCGGCCACAGGCTGTTCGTGCGGGCCGCGGCGAAGAGAAGACTGCAGGCACTGAAGAGCTGGCTTAGAGTCGTATAGCACAGCCCATTTCTGTGGTAACTCTAGCTTGATGTGCAGAAGATCCCCGCGAATAGCTGTGAGTTCGGATGTGGTAGACGTCGTCAAATGGGATAGTTTAGAATGAATGTCTACAGATCTAACTGGAACAATTACAGCTCCCGCAGAACTGGAGTTCGTTACCGAGCCATCAGTGTAGACATGAATCCGGTCTCTGTAGGCGTCATGTAAAAATTGCACAAAGAGCTGTTGAAGGCCTTGAGGTCACATATCCACTTTCTTAGTTATTTCTGGGATGGTTAGATGCACTTCTTGCTGCGAGAGGCACCAAATGGGGGATGCTGGTCATGCCACAGGTGTGTATCTTAAGGAGAGGCTTTCGCAGTGAGCGGCGACTACCTTAGAAAAGGATGCCTTGGGCAATCATACCTAAAATCAGACGTCCTATGTGCCCCTAGAAATGTCTTCCTAGCAAAGCAGTCATGTATTTTACTGAAGTCGACCGTCTAGGGCCACGGATGGTAGCATTTTGTAGTAATACTGGGGTCTTATGGAGAAATTTAATAAGAGGCGCATTTCTTAGTTTGGTATCAGACTGCGTATGTTACACTTAAAAGAGTGCTTCCCAGCAAGGAATGTGTGCAATGTAGTGAAGCCTACTTTAAGGACATTTGGCGTACAGCAAAGCGTCCTACCTATTTATCTGACATTTCCCCATTGGGAGTTCCTTCACTATTTTGCTTGTTTTCGGGCTTGTATTCATCAATGTAAGAGTGGTAACGCCTCAGCGCGCAGACACAATAAAAAAATAATATAACTCAGTGAAGTGCTGGCCGCCACGAAAGTGGCATATGTTCATGACATATGTGCGTACGGACGGACACATTTGTGATTGCGGACAGGCATAAATCACGTTTTGGGTACAAAAGACGTGAGAAATGCGTGATCTACAGCGTAATAGTTCCCACTAAGTAATAGTCCACCTTAGGTTCAATATTGCCTTCGTACAGATTAATACGATAACCCGCCGCGGTGGCTCAGTGGCTAAGACGTTGTGCCGCTGAGCCCAAGGACGCGGGTTCGACACTCGGCAGCGGCGGCGGCTTTTCTGATGCAGGCGAAAAGCGAAAACGCCCGTGTGTTTGAGATTTCGGCGCACGTTAAAGATCCCCAGGTGGCCAAAATTAATCCGGAGCCCTCCACTACGGCGCGCCTCATCGCCTGTGTAGTGTCGGTGCGTTAAATCTCTTAAGCAATCAATATCAAATTAATACGATATTTAACAACGTATGGGTATGAGATAGTTGGTACTCCATTATAACTCCGTTAGGCGCAGTAAAAAAAACACATAACGAGTGAAACAAGGACCAGCACTGGTCCTTGTCTCACTCGTCATGTGTTTTCTTTACTGCGCCTAACGGAGTTATAATTTAATACGATAGTTATAGATGGCCAGGGACGGCAATGTGAATTCCAAATTCTGGCGGAGCTTTGGCACCGAGCTAAATGTTCGCGTAACTAAATCACTGAAATGTTCCTTTTACATAAACATGTTCACCTGAATCAGGTACTACGAAGACCCAGCGGAAAATTTACCAAAAATACTGTGCAGGGAAATATTTGGCTTTTGCGGTAAGGTAATAGATGTGGAGTTTTTCGAGCAGAAGATATTTAATGTTTTTCTGTTGCTTCATACAGAGCTAGAAGTATATGCCCATGCTCCTCCACGCACTCATTTCCTTGCCTGGGTGTTCGGCAGCCCATGATGTAAATACGAAAACGAGTTTCCAACACCTTGTTTACCTTTCGAAGTGTTTTTGTTTGTTACTGTTCAGCTGTGCATCGCGAATTATGAATGTATAACCAGTGTCCGTTCTAGCGTACCTTAGTAAGTAAAGATTAGCGCATTTGTATGCAACGGAGCTGACCAACAAAGCGTAAAGGCTCCCCTAATTACTGTTTTATTATTCAGCCGAAAAAAAGCCAAACTTTTCTCATTAGTTACTTTGATCAAAAGTGATCTTTAGTAATTTTTGTGCGAGGACGAGCGATTTTCTCTCTTTGATACCAACAAACCAAAAAAGGAACAAACTAACATATACTTCCTGCCATTTGTGCATTTTTTTAATAATAAATGAATAGTCAAGTAACTACCAAAGAGTTTGATTGAAACACCTACCTTTCCAAACACCGTCGATCTTCCCGCACAAGTTAAGGCCGAGCGAATTAAACGCCTGCTGTACCTTTATAGCGCGAAAAGAAACCCAACCTCGCCTACCCGCAAAAAAGTCAAGACTAAGCCAGAATGGGAAAATTATTCCCCTTGTGTCCGCCTTTTCCCTAGGCACCTGAACCCTTCTTCTCTTTAATTGGGGAGCCCAGAGCTGACCACTGGCCTGTGTAATTAAAGCACGGTGCCAGGTCTCCGCTCCTTCGTATAAGCATTCCCGACTTTTCTTCATGCGTGAGACGTAAGCACTGAATTCCCTCCTTCTCTTCCCCTTGTTCTTGTACAGCTAACTATACGGGAGCGGTGCTGCGCAACAAAGCTGTATCCGACAGAGGTTGTGCACCCGCCCCGACTCATGGGAAATCGTCGCGGAGTCGTGGGGCGTTAGAGAAGCGCCAAGCGTGTGGCGTTGGCACGCCGCAGGCGTTGGTCCGACAGGCTAGCTAGCCCACTTTAATGCTTAGCCGCAAACTCTGTCCGCCGTATTGGCGGGGATAAAATGAAGTCTGGTATCTGTTCACGTTTGCGTTAAGGGTCCTGAATTGGTGTATGGCGTAACCACTGCACTCGGTCGCTAACTAAACTAGGTGTGTTAAAGTTGGAGCGCTCTATAGTTCGAACAACTTAGCCTGTTTGACCTAACCCTAAAGTTTCTATATTACTTCATAGATAAAATAGACCAGTGTCCAGATTTGCGGCACTGGTCTATATAGGGCACGAAAATAAGGCAAGAAAACAGGGTTTTCATGCAACCGAGTGAAGAAATGTGATTGTTGCTGAGGTTCTGTTCTAACTTCACGTTTTTCTTGTCGTTCATATCACAAACACTTCGAGAGATGACGTATTAAATTCTTTTTACACAAATAAAACTTGATGCTCTTGGAGTGTTCGGAACTACAGACGGACAACCGCTGGCACAGGTCATGTAGGTATTAAAAAGGCACAGGTGGAAAAAACAAAGAATATCAGTCATTCCATGAGAAGTCCTCACAAGCCGCCGAGACTTTGCTGCTGCTGATGATGATGATGATGATGATGATGATGATGATGATGATGATTCCTATTGGTTTTCCCTTTGAAGCGGGGTGATGACATGTCATCTTACCAAAAAGGACTAATATAACAATGTTTTACACTCTTGGTTTAATACTAGCGCTGCTTAGGGCAGGCACTAAAGCTTATTAGGCCCGAAATACTTTCTTTTCCCTGTTACAGGTGGTAACTGTCCTAGGCAATATTCCCGTCTCTGCTTTTCGTCCACCAGCATTCTAATCTTCTTTTCGTCCCCTCGACAGCCTTGAAGTTAACTTCCTCTCTGATACCCTTAAATCCTAGGGCTTATGAAAGCCCAATATTCCCTTCATGTAGATTTGGATGGATACCCTCACATTCTAACACTATGTGCCGCATAGTTTCTGTCTCTTTTCCGCAGACCACACATACCCCATCATTTTGGGAATACTTCCCCACAAAACTCTTAGTTCGCAGGCAACCTGCTCTAGCCTCAAAAAGCAAAGCACTGCCCTGGGAATTATCGTAGAAATTTTCCTTTCTGATGTTCATCTTCTCAGCCCTGTACATCTCTAACGGCGTTTTAGCTTCCATTTTTTCCCTCCATTTATTCGTTTCAATCTGCCTTGCCTCTTTTTTGGTTACCTTGGCTGTTTTGGATTCCCCACTGTTCCCCACTTCGTAAACGCCTGTCGGGTATACGAAGTAGTTTGATGATGACAGTCCGAAGGCTATTCCCACGGGAAACTAAGGGTGAGAAACCTCGCTCGGGAAAATTATAAAGGGAATAACAACTTTTCCTATTGATTTATACACTACTCGCACCCTCGTAGTAGAGAAGAAATGGAGTAAAAATATTACTTTCCTTGTACGAACACAGCCATAAGCATCCGAGCGACACAGCTCCCCGCAGTACAACTGAGCCAAATCTGCGGGTTCATGGCGCCTGTTCACGATATCGGCCCGCGCTGCTCAAAAAGTACGCCACCACCCTCTTTTCCCCGAAATGGGACCGAATTGCTCCTCCCGGTAATTCTGTTTGCAGCACGCCCTGGCAACAAATATGAATGCGTCCGTAATTGATTTCGAGCGGCCCGTATCGGTCTTCAAACGGCGGGGAGCAAACGAGTGGAAGAGCCAGTGAGGCCGACGCGGCAAACGAACTAAACAATTCGTCCAGACAAGCAAACGCATCCAGATAAGAATATATGCGCAAGGCGGCTATAAAAACACATTGCGCCTCCTTGTGTATAGCTTGTTCCGCATTGGGCACAAATACAGGGTTCTGCTGAAGCGTATATATATATATATATATATATATATATATATATATATATATATATATATATATACATCACAAATTTTCCCCATATATCCCATTTACTCCCTTGTAGTCCGTATTGTGGCGCGCTGAGTAAAAACCCTTTGTGGACCTGTGCGGAGGTTGAAATAAACAGACCACGTGTTTACGGCGAAATGGCTCAAAATTCATGCCAGAAATACGCGGAAAATTTCCAGAGCTACTACAGTAAGTTGGGGCGCAAATTTCCTTTTTGCGATGGAGGCGGCAGTTACCAAAAAAGGGATCCGCAGATATTGAGACGTAATTTGATTCGGGGCCCGTTGTACAAACAGCCTATCCTTGCCCGCATTGCCAAGGGTAGAGAAAAGAAATATGGTCTCTCTTTTTTTTTACTTTTTACCTGTGTTCTGCGCTGTTTGCGTTCGCGCTGGGAGAAGCGATAAACAGCAAGAACTACTTTTATTTCCCGGCAAACTTATTGAAGAGCGTACTGAGGTTTATAAAGAATCAGCGCAGCTTCTCTCTCTCTCTCTCTCTCTCTCTCTCTCTCTCTCTCTCTCTCTCTCTCTCTCTCTCTCTCTCTCTCTCTCTCTCTCTCTCTCTCTCTCTCTCTCTCTCTCTCTCTCTCTCTCTCTCTCTCTCTCTCTCTCTTTCTGTTGTGCATGCTGCTGAATGGTTGAAGGTTTTGTACACTATCTCAAAGGAGACAATAAATGCGTAAATAAGTAATGCGTACTTGATTAATGCTACTACTGCAAAGAGAAAAATATATGATCGGGGTGGATGAAACGAGTTAGCTTTCTCGCCTCACAAGAAAAAGGCCTGATATCCACCCAGGTTACTAGGGACGAATTCGCTTTTTTTGTTGTTGTTGTAAATTCTCTCTTGTTTTTTCAGGTTGGTCAAGTTTAGACGCTGAATGTATAAGGCCAAAACAACAGGCTGTGAGACAATGTTTCAGTTATTAAATTGTCGGGCGGTCAAGTATTGGCTACAGGTTTGTTGGCTCCGAGGTGAAGTACATCACTTGCGAACACAAAACCAGGTGTTGAAACACTTCAGGCAACTGTTAAATGCCTAAATGTTTGGTTGCTGGAGACTTTATTGCTCTGAAAGAGTTGAAAAGAAAGCTAGGAGCGTTGTTCCAACTGATTCATCGCTCAAGCGCATAAGGTGCTTCACAAGACAAGTTTTGTTCCTGTTTGTTCTCCTGATGTGCGTGTCTCCCGCCCTCGATCGCCACCCAAAGATACGCCACCCAAAGTCATGGGTGACGCGTACATATGTGAACACACTAACACAGACGTAACAAGTTACGTACCCGTACCCGTGCGCAGGCATGCGTGCATTTGGTTTCACGTGATCTGAATGTCCGTTCGCATTTCTTTTTTCACTTTCAGAGGCGGCAGCATCGGTCGAGGGCCGCGTGCGAACAACCCTGAGCTATGAGTCGAAGCCTGTTCTCCGGCCAGGCGCTCTGGAGCTGCGTATGCCTGACGATGCTCATTGGTGCCCTCCTCACTGATGCCGAGGTGGACTGCAGGTGAGCGGCTTGGTCTCTTCGGCTAAACACGGTGCTCGGAACCACTTAACACTATCAAAGGTCCAACGCGTCCCGGCGAGACAACCCGGTCGCCATTCTTACCTGACAGTCACTCGTGGCTGTGCGATAAACTACATACTCGATTCACAAATCTTTTATTTATTTATTTATTTATTTATTTATTTATTTATTTATTTATTTATTTATTTATTTATTTATTTATTTATAATATCTCAAGGGCTCCAGTCGAGGGGTGTTACATCAGGGGTTAGACAGTTCACTAACAGATGATTTGTTCGATGGCTTCTTCGAAATGGGCGACGAACGAGTGGTTGGGGGATGGGTTGGGGGATAGAAGGCGATAGCTGTGATGTCAGTTGAGTGAGTGAGTGAGTGAGTGAGTGAGTGAGTGAGTGAGTGAGTGAGTGAGTGAGTGAGTGAGTGAGTGAGTGAGTGAGTGAGTGAGTGAGTGAGTGAGTGAGTGAGTGAGTGAGTGAGTGAGTGAGTGAGTGAGTGAGTGAGTGAGTGAGTGAGTGAGTGAGTGAGTGAGTGAGTGAGTGAGTGAGTGAGTGAGTGAGTAAACTTTTTGCAACAGCAAGCGCGATCTTCAACGCACAATCTTCCAGGCACAAACGTGTCGTGGCTTAGTTTCAACTGAGCGAACGAATTGCGACTGCCCGCCGGCGGCCGAACGACTAAAGGCTGGGCCGACTAATTCATGTCGGAGGGTCGGTGAGCCGTGCATAAGCGCAGTCAAGCCAAGCCATCTCGTTTTGACGTCATACAAAACGTCATGGGAAATCGGCAAGGAGGATGCCGAGAAAATGAAAGTATTTTAGAATTGATTTTTATACTGAACAAAGTCGCGTAAACGCAGCAAGATTGGCCGAAACATGTCTTAGAGGCTCCAGACTACAACTTACTCTAGTAATCACGCAATGTTTACAAATCATTTCAGTGTTCCTTGAAGCCAGATGTTTCACTCACTCATGCATGCACACATAGGCGTGCGCAGAGTTCTAGATTAGGGGGGGCAAAGTCTTACCGCTGCGCCCCCCCACCCTTACACCGGGTATAGGAACAAATGGTCCCGGAACAAATGGCCCCGGAACTTATGGTCCCGGAACAAATGCTCCCAACTCGAAAGTAGGAACAAATGGTCCCGGAACTTATGGTTCCGGAACAAATGGTCCCAGGCACCTCTTCGGGCAAAATGATTCTATAAAACTCCACGTGGGTTCTCTGTTCAAATTTGTTGTATTTTGCTGGAGTGCAGTTTATAATTTCCTTACTTCTTCATTTTTTGTTTTCTTTGTTTTTCAGATTCCGTTAAACCGGTTATCTCAATTTACGCTATTATATCGATTAAACGCGGTATTTCTGCCAACCATGCATTTTTGTGCTAGTGCAGGGCATTACACGATTGGCCCGTTTGGGGAATTTTTTTATTCGTATTTCCGCCGTTTTTCTCCGGCCTTTTTTATTTTTCTCTTCGCATTTTTGTACGTTGAAGACGAATATTGTTATTGATTACTTCTTTCTCTCTCTTCAGTTATTCGATTTTTGTAATGTTTTCATTTTTTCTGTTTTCGACTTTTTGGTTTATCAAAACATCGTTATTTCAATTATCTGCCTTGTCACTATATAACCAATGAATGCGCTACGTGCAAACACATGGGAAGAATAAACCACGTGGGAAACATGCGGCTCCATCCGTGATTTACAGAATACGTAGAGGCATGCGTCAGAAAGAAGCGCCATCAATATAAGTTTCTTGTGAGCAAGCACTTCACGGGTGTGTGCTTAGTGAGTTCTCTGATCCCTCCCTCCCCCTCATACGTTTTCTCAGTCACCGCAACTATTTCCAGGCACGGCCAGACTTAACGCTCCCTTCCCGTTTAAGAAGATAGTTTGTTAGTCCGGCCGTGTTCCAGGAAGCCGCACCTGTAGCGGACGCCACTAGTAAGCGAGATTGGTGACAGGCACAGTCTCCAGACATGCGGACGTCTGATCGCGAGCATCGGCTGAGCCACTGGTCAAGCCAGGCTGTCGTGACAGTCAGCACCATGGCCAATTTCTTCTAAAGAGGGCAATGAGGGCCATCTCAAGCAAAGAAATATGTTACCGAAGCGAATACACTTAGAGCCACCACATGAGAAAATTATGGCAGCCCGTTATTGTATTCGCTTCAAACACCGGCCGAGGGCTGCCTAGTATACGCTGATTTTGATTGAAGTGTCTGCCACTGGTCTGCCACTGGTTTGCCTGGTATTCGGAATAACAAAAAAAAGGCGTGCAAAGGAAGCACGCGAGGACGTACATGTGCGACAAAAAAAAAAACTGTATACCGCATTTCACTCAAGTAAATTCAGCCTTAGCAAATATATTATATATCAACAGATGCAAAATATATTGTGCACAAATACAAACATATAAACATAAACACATTGACCCCCTTCCTTCCCTCATACAGGCGCTCATGCATAGGAGCAGTATAGTGGTGGGACCATTTCTTCCTAGTTTGAAGTTGGGACCATTTGTTCCGGGACCATTAGTTCCGGGACCATAATTTCCGGGGCCATTAGTTCCGGGACCATTTGTTCCGGGACCATTTATTCCGCGACCGCCTTACACTAACTCCCGACCTCTTCCCACTGAAGGCCTAGCGGTCCGAACGCAGTGCAGAGGGATGGTTATAAAATTTTTATTTCAATGCGATGGAACTGCAACACATACAGAATATTTCTGAACAGAAATTTGTACTTTCATGTGTTACATCGGCAAGGTATGGGGCAAATTTGGCGCCCCCCTTCAGATGATTAGGGGGGGCGGCCGCCCCCCCTGCCCCCCCTGTGCGCACGCCTATGCATGCACACTTAGGGTGAGTGAAATATGAGTTGAGTACTGGTTTGAGTTAGAAAATAGGTCGGGTATTTCTAACAGTATCTCATGCAAAATAATAAAAGACGCGTCACTTGACGATTCAATCATGGGAGAAAATTCGCGATCCCTGCACAATCGCATTACAGAAAAATAGAATTATGGCTGGGGACATGTCTGCAGTTCACTATTTATCTCTGCACTCACAATCTTACTCCAAGGCCGCCGCGATTGGAAATATACTCAGTGATTTTTTTTTTAATGTAAGGTTCCAGCAATGCGACAATATTGCTTCCACGTTGTGAGCCGTCTGTCGGCGCAAAGATGAACAGCAAGAAAAAGCGACTCTCGCAGCGGAATCGAGAAAGGCCAGTGCCACTCGCTCGCGTATTGTGCTCGCCGCAGGATTGTTAGGCTCCTGGAGTGGTGCGAGCAATATAGAACCACACGTCGCGGTGGCTCAGAGGCTAAGGCTCGGGGTGATGAGCCCCAGGACGCGCTTTAGATTCCGGCCGCGACGGTTGTTTTTCTACTGAGGCCAAAAACGAAAACGCCCGCGGTTCTCGAGATTTCAGTGCCCGTTAAAGATTTCCAGTTGGCCCAAATAAAATGAACCACGCGACACTTATTGCAGTGTTTTTAGCAGCGAACTTGTTGTTGCTGGCCGTAATGAGGGTGGTGTGCGGCGTCATAAAAAAAAAAAAAAAAGACCGTGTCATAGTTACTCTCCCCGTTTACCACGCTCGTGAGAACGCTTTTTATGAGGAGCGCCCGGCGTCTTCCAGGCTTGCGCGTGGCGCTAACAAAAAAAAAAACAGTTCACGCGCGTTCGCGCCTTGAGAGGGGAGTACAAGACAGCTCGCGCTACCAACGCTCAGTTCGCGTGGCCGGTTGCCGCCGGTTCTAGCGCGTGCTGACGCGTCCCGCTTTGGGAGAAATGTCAAAGCCTGCGGACAAAACGTCCGGGCCCGCCAGTCACGCATGAGGAAAACAACAATATAGATGAATATGGCGATGACTACTACTACCACATAGAAAAGCGACGACGGAACATGTAAATAAACAATTTCAAACCTAATTACAATGCATGGTGGTGTGTCCTTCAGTTCTAACATAGAAAGAAATCCTCCAGCTTCGCTGTAATTCTAGCCTTGCGCAACTCAGTGCAAGCTTCGCCAGTTTTTTTGTAAAATATGAAATGCTTTCAGAACGTAGTCATCAAGCGCATTCAGTACAAAGCACTCCTAGTCTTTGGAGCGAATTCGTGTAATCATGACACCGTGTCACGCTTGCACGAAGACTCCAAAGGAGGGCCTAGCACTAGTAGCGTTCGCTGTAAAATTCCTGACGAGCGCACGGAATGATCCTTGCTCTCTCCGATCACAAAATTCAATATTTCGGCGATTGCGCTCGCGAGCTGCCCTTCGGCTTAGATATTTTAAGCGCGTTATTACGTAAAGACAGGGAGCTATTGCTGAGAAACGAATGGATTGACCAAACCTTGAATCTGCCCAAAACTCTTGGGTGGCTCTTGCTTTGGGAGCAATTAAATATTTACCCAATAATGCTGGGTAGGCGTTTGTTTAGAAGTCGGAAGACGTCACCGAGCTGTATGTATGGCGAATTAGGGAAAAACGAGCTACAACATGTTTGCCAGGGCCTTCAGCATCTTGACAGAGCGATGGACAGTCTGTTGCGTTCGAAACTGTATACTGCTTGCTACTCTAGTTCAGCAATGTCTCATTTCTTCCTGTAGGTTTACAGCTGGATCTACACTGAACAGTTTAGAGCGTGCGATGAATTCTAAACTCGGACATTTTGCTCGCTCCACGACAAAGAATAGCGGTTGGCCATGAAGCGTTTTTGACTTAGAGGAGCTTCGTTGCACATCGGGCCTGAAATGGACTCGCCGCGGTATATTGCCATTTCGGGTGTGAACATCGCCCGCTTCTTTTTTTCTTTTCTACACATTGCCGCATTTGTTAAGACGAATGAAGCCTCTCCGAGCGAATCTGGGCGAAGCGTGAGCGAACACCTGTAAAATTGGAATTCCCTGTAAGCGGATTCCGGATAGAGTGAAATCTTAAATTACCCGTTCAGACGTCCGTTAGCTATGCCCGATTGTTTACTGTACCCGGCTTTGTTGATATCGCCGCGGCCGTGTGTGCGGGGGAACGCGCTCTCTGAGCCGCGGCGGTTGAAAACGAAATAAGGGAAAGATCGTGCCGTGTGTTTTCCCCTGTGGTCAAGGAAGACGTCTGGCTGAATAAAATTGATGGCCGCAAGATTGAGCTCGCTGGAAGGGAACCAAGAATAGAACTAACTTTCCCTTGCTTTCTTTTTGTTAATGTATAAGAAGCGGCGGAAAAATACAGAACCAACTGTACGGTGATATGCCGGCCGGTGTAATTCAGAAATCCCTAATTTAACGCCAACACCCCTCTTAATGTAGCACGAGTGAATGTCGGGATAAAAAGGGTTAAGTTACGCAACGAGAAAAACCCGTGATACAGCGTTTAACGCGCGAAATACGTCATGTGCACTCCGAGGGAAATCTTTTCTTTTTTTTCAGCTCTTTCGAGTTAAATCCCGATGTATGGTTGTTACTAGAGCAGAATGTTAAATTTGGTAAAGATCTTAATTCATACAAACATTTTGTTTATAGGAAGAAAAACATCTTAAGCTCCTGTCGGCCTATTTCTAAAGGCACCCGTTCAAAAAATAGTGTAGGTTAATATAAATTTAGCCCAAGGTAGTGCAGTAAGCAAGTTGGAGCAAGGTACCATACATACTGCTTAAACCCTGAGTTTCAGATGGGCTGCTTGCGTAGCAATAAGAAAAAGTAATGAAATTGATACAGATGTTAGACAGTTAAATGATCACGGGAAGTGGTTTGGGAGACACACTCACCCACACACACACACACACACACAAACACACCGAGAGAGAGACAGAGAGAAGCGGGGGGGGTGGAGAGGGGGTCAAACCTATCACCTGTTTGAAAGTGTTTTCAAGGAAGACGACAAAAGCCAAGTTGGGAAGCTTCAGGAGGATAAAACTTAACAGCGTTTTTCCAGCTTCTGACAAGATCGCATCGACGCGTATGTTTAATTATTTGCAGTACTGTTAGCCACAAAGTACTTACAGTGCACAGCAGCATTTTTTTTTTTTTTTGCAAAATGCATCCACAGGCGTGTTTGAGAGAGAAAGAAATAGACGTTTATTGCACTCAAAAAAAGCAGCGAATGATGATCTTCGATGCTGTAACGCTGATCATCCAGGGTGGTTGACGTCCCTAGTCCGGGATGCCAAAGCCTTCAGCTGCTTGTCTGGCCCGGATAACTAGGCCGCGCTGGATTTCCAGAACCTTGCTTGCTGCACAGCAGGACCTCCCACTGCTCCGTAAACGGCGCAAGGACCTCTGGGAGTCTTTTGACACCCCTGCACTCCCATATAACATGTGGTAGATAGTGCTGGGAGTCCAGCAGTATTAGCAGTTATAACTGTAGAGACTGGCGTGAATTATATGCAGTTGCGTGAGGTGAGTGAAGGAGTTTGTTTGAACAACCGTTTCTGGAAGAAAAAAAAAACGATTGATTGACTGCTTGTCAGTCTATCTGAAGAAAGGTTCTTCCGTGAGACGGTATCCAATACAAAAAATTCAGTGCCTTTCCACTCTGAAAGCGGATGGCTGGCGAAGCTGCGGTCGGTAATTTCGAAGTCGTCCTAGCGGTTCAAGTTCAATTTTTCTTCGCGGATAGTTCCTACGGATACTTCCGTAGATAACCATGTATTGACAGCAGACAGCAATTCTGTAACGTTGACGCGTTTTTAGTGTGAACTAATTAAGACGAGTAAATTAAACTCGGCACAATGATGGATCTTAACGGCTAATTGTCATTAAATTTGTTGTTTCGGGAAAATTTCGATAGCACAAGAGTTGGAGCCGTTTTCAGTGATCATACTGCCTCAGTAAATGGCCGTGCTTCACTGTGCAACGCGCATTGTGGAAAAGCCAGCTTGCAAAAAACGAGTTTACCTCGATATTTAAATTCGGCTTCACCTTTGAACGCAGATGCATTGCTGGGAAGACATATTAAAGACGATAGGCTTTCCTGGGTTACTTCAACGCAGAAATTTTGGTCTGTCTGTCTGTTTGTCTGTCTGCCTGCGACTCAATTCAGCCACCCGGCCAAATTGAAACAGAAGCTGCACAATAGGTTTATATACCCACAGCCAAATCTAAACGTCCACGTCCGGTTGCAATGTTCATAATTGTCAACATTGTTGAACAGGAACAAGGCATTACGAAAATATAATGTAGAAAATCAATACATAAGTGATATTTGCAGTGTTCCTTTATTAAAAAATTATGGATGCATGATTTTTGCGCAGCAAATGAAATACATTCACTGTAGAAAATGAATTCCCTCTATCGCCTGCTGTCGCCTGCGCCACTATAGCTTCTGGCAGCATTTTATTTCAGGGGCAATATGAGCCCCTCATGGCGAACTATGAAGGCCCTTGTACATTTTCTTATTTTTTAATAATGTTTTTATTGTAGAAACATGTTTTCGTGCGGCGGCAAAACGGGCTCCAGAGAGAGCTTGACCGGATATCAGCAGAGTATGTCGTCGGGGCCACCTCGATAACAGCTTTGCTGTTAAAAATGAGAACTGAAAGAGGCAATGAAGAGAAAATGCAAGTTTGGCTCATTGAAATCACTGCCTTATCCCATTAACGAAGATACCAATTCCAACCCAAACTTGACACAATCGGTTCAAATATTAATTTAAATAATGGCTGACTCTTGCGGTACTCCATAATGCGAAGTTCTTGCGCCGCGCGAATTGCGATCTTCTCGGGGACGGCGCACAGCTGCTGTTTCTCCGGAAGTGATCCCGGGATCAGCGAACGCACGGCGGCGCGCGCTACTCTGCCGCTATCTCGCAGCGCGTCTCCGCCGCCGAGCATGTTGTTGTAAATTGTGTTTGAATCTCCCACGCAAATGTCACGTGGTTTGGATGAGCCACGCAGCGAGGATGATGACGAAGGACCGATGCACGTGCAGCGCACAGGGTGGGCTGGGCTGCTGTGGCGCGGCTTCGGCATACTGCCCTCACCCTCACACTTCCGCCGAAACTTCGTCCTCTGCTTCCCTGCGGGTTCATGTTCGATGGCCTCTTCGTTCTCTCGTTTACCTTATAGCGCGTCACCGCCGGGGAGCGTCTCATTGATTGATTTTTAGTGATATTCCCTACGGAACTGGGTGATTACGTGTCAGCTAACCAAGAAAAAACTAATATATATATGTTTTATGCTCGCTCTGTTCTACCATTAAATCATAGTGCTTGTGGGGGCCGAAATTTCCCTCATGTAGATTTGGATGGATACTGTCCCATTCCAACACTATGTGCGGAAGTTTCTGTTTCCCTTCCGCACACAACGCTTACCTCATCATTTTGTGTAGACTTCACCACAAAGCTCTTAGTTCGCAAGCAACCTGCCCTAGCCTCAAAAAGCAAAGCACTGCCCCTGGAATTATCGTAGAAATTTTCCTTTCTGGTGGCCCATTTCTCTGCCCTGTGCATCTCTAACGGCGTTTTAGCTTCCATTTTTTCTCTATTTATTTGTTTCTATCTGCCTTGTTTCTTTCTTGGTTGCCTTGGCTGTCTTTGATTCTCCACTGTTCTTTCCGTATTTCTTCGTTAGCCTTCCAGTTTTCCTTAACCACTGCGTGTTGTTGTGACTGGCCATCCGAGCGCAGTCAGCGGTGTAGCGAAGTTGCCTTGCTCCGTCCGCTATCGACGTATCGACGTAGCTCAGGGCAGAGCGATGAAGTTCTCGAGCGGACGAAAACTTGAAGCAACATTTATATACAGTATATGTGCAAGGGTAACAGAAGCGTTACGTGGCTCGCACAGAGGCGACAGCACGTCTCCACTCAGTGCCTCCGAAAAGTGCGGAACTCGCTGTGCTTCCGGTCTGGTTTTATACCCCCGGGAGTCTGTTGCAGCCGAGAGCGGTTTGAATTGCTCCAATCAGGACTCTTGCTGGCCGAAGTTTGAATCCGACGAATGTAGGCGAAGCGATTGCGTCAGCCAAAGCCGCCGCTACCAGGCACGTAGCTGCATGTCTGCCGCGGGCCGCTCGTCCGGTGCATGGTACGGCCCAGCCGTTGAGAACAGAAAAGGAGAGGTGACTCTGCGGCTCCTGCAAGTTCGGGCACGCCTGCCGCGGGTGGTTTGGCCGAGGAGCGAATCGGCCCCGCTGCCGGCGCGTCGCCCGGTGCAGCGAATTTGGGCTGGGCGCTCTGGCACAACAGTGTTCACGCTTTTAATGTATACGTCCCCCAAATCTTCAGCTGCCCACCTACGTTGATCCATTGCTCTCAACCTCCTCTCAAGACATGTTTTACTCCGAGCTTCTAGAACTTCAAACGACGTCCAGCCGATATCTCCCTGCACTGCTTCGTCAGTTGTCCTACCACTCGCTCCTAAGGCCAAACGGCCTATCGTTCTCTGGTTCACTTCAAGGCATGAAAGGTTCTGGTTCGCTCCACCTCGGCGTACCGCCCTCCCCCTCATACTTTCGCCACACTTTCCTCCTCCGTTTTCCTTCTGCCTTCGGTGTCCCCTTCGTTCACTCGGTTACGAAGCATGGCGACGCCGTGAAACCACAGTAGCGGGCGCCCAAGGGCTGCGCACTAAAACAGATGATGCAACGGCGTCTCCTAGCCACTTTCTCGACGTGTCTTATGACGTCACAAGGTCTCATCCCAGTGAATGACGACCGCCGACCAGAAGCACCACCAAGAAACATGGCTTCGCACTAGCATTGGTGTTTCCCGTTCAGTTTGATCGCACCACATGGCTGCTACGTGAAGTTAACAAACTGAGAAGACAGTTTTAGTAATTTCCTCTGTTACATCACAGCTGGCGTTGTGTAGCGCGAAATTTGAAAGCTTTTCATTTCGTTTTGGGAGAAACCGTCTTCCCGGGAAGCAGTAAAGTTAGGTGCGTTGCCAAAGGCTGTAGTTAGTTCGAATTAAATGAGTTCATGTTTTCTCTTCTGATTCCCATGAAATAGACCCACTCACGGCGCGCATGGCAGAATGGAGAATAATTGTCACTTAGGAAAGCCCTAGGGCGTTTTGGGCAAGGCAGTGTCGAAGTCTTCTTTTTTTTTTCAGTTCCTATCATAAAGCTCTTTTTGCAAACTTATAGATACTATCTGTAAAGTTATTGGTGGCGCTCGGATAAAGCGAGGAAGGGAGAGGAGTCTTGACTACAAAGGTACGGAGTGTTGAAACAACACTGACATTTCTTAGCAACACCAGGCACCAGCGCCCATTTCGAAAGTAATGAGCGCAACGGAGGCCATTCTTTAAGGCTTCCCGGTAACACTCCCCCGGTGATCGCCACCTACCTTCGACGTATATAGGAACGACGGAAGAGGCGAACGCCAGCGCGAGGCTTCCACGCGTGCCCACCACGGAGCAAGGAGCACGTGCCTCGACCTCATACCTGCTCGACGACACGTAAGAGAAAGAGAGAGAAAGGGAAAATAAAGAGGAACCAAGCCGAGGCGAGCAAGCCGTTGCCATGACGCAGTGCCGAGTTCCCGGGCTCGCGCTTTTACCACGCGCCAGCGACTTTGATTTTCGCGCTACCTCGAGGTTTCAGGGGTTGTGCCCGGATTCTTTACGACCATTGGCTGAACCCCTCCTTTTCTGTGCCGGAGCGGTTTGGCAACATCTTTGTGCCGGCCGAATGCGTCGGGGCGACAACGGAGGGACTTTCTTGAGAGCCGTGCCCGAAACTGGCGTGCCTTTGAAGCACAGCACTGAAAAAAGTGATCTGACGAAACTGTGTGTTCGTGCGTGTGGGTGCGTCTGAGCATACACGTGTTTGTGTACGTAAATGCGTGCGGGTCACTGTTCATGTGATTGCGTGCGGGCCTGCATGTGCGCGTACAAGCATAAGAATGTATGGAAACAGCAAGATTCCCCCCCCCCCCCCCCCCAAAAAAAAGAATGACCATTTTCATCATTTTCAAAACGTGAATTACAGCCCACCTTCAACCCCAACCCTTTTCTTTGCGTATACGGCTGAACATATACGACAGGATAGATTGCAAAGCGCCTGCTGTCCTATTTTATAGAGGAAAATAGGGGCTGATGCCTCTTGAGAGGACGGGTCTATCATCCGTATGACCGAACGCACATCAGACAGCAAACTCCTAACCACCGATCTGTATCGTTTGTCTCTGTCAAGTGAACAAAAAAAATGAATTACTGGCATAGGTGTGCTCACAGGGAAAATAGGGCGACTAAGGCAGGACGGAAAACTAGTGAACTTTTTAAAAAAAACTGAGAAATACCTTCAGTTATGTCACTTACAGCCCGGACTTTACATTTTTTGCTGACCAGACGGCGGAACTGTCGGAAAAATAAAATTTGCCCTGATTCATGCATGGTTATATACCAGAAGTATACAACAATCTGAATGGTCTGAAATTAGTTTCTTTGCTTAGTATAGGATGTAAACTTAACATGTCACAAACATGCTGTAACGTTCTCCATTTTCGTCTGCACTGAATTTTCGCGATTCGAAACATTTGTGAACCTTTGCGCCATTCGAATTTTTTACATCCCATTAGTAAAATTACGTTCCACCACGCTCTTTCTGCCGCCGGTGGTTGCCGGGTTGAGCGTCCACCGGGGCTGTGAAAGACACAGTGTGCATTCGGGGGCCTTGGTGGCGCCGGGAACGTACCTGTAAAACCCCCAAAACCGGTAAAAAAAAAAGTCGGCGTTTGTGTGGGACGACAAAGGTCAGGAAACTGACCCGGCTTGTACCGGAAGTCGCCGCTATGGATTACAGCGGCTGTGAAGTGCATTTTATTTTTGCTTAATGCAGAGGTAATTTTCGAAGGAACCCGATTCGGAGGGGGGGGGGGGGGGGGGGGTGCTCTGAAAAGAATTGGCCCCCTCTCATGCGCTAGCCTACGCACGACTATTGTTCTGGAACTGTCATCACTGATAGAGTTAACTCTTATTCAAACTGTAACGGAGGATAGCTAAATTAGGTATAGGAGTAGGTTTGATTCTTATGGGATAGCAGCATTTAGGCAGTTTGGACGGTTTGCATTCCCTGAGGTAAATATGGAGGGAACGAGTAAAAGCAAGGAAGTGAAGTCATCGGCGTGCAGATAACAGAACACAAGTCGGTTTCTGGCGGTTCCTCTCAGAAGTGTTTTCAAAAATAAACTTGTCAAGTAACTATTTTCTTGGAAGTAAAGAAAACGGTCACTTCATTTCGTTTTCCTGGTTGTCCAAAGGGCGACAAAAATAGCATTCTCTGAATAGGGAGACGCCGCTTGTTTTCACAAAGGAAGACTTAGTGGAAACCTTCGTATTAAAGTGGAGGGGGGACAAAATGACTTTCTCTCCTTTTTCTTTCTAGTGGTTTAGCTCATGAAGTCCTAAGCCAGCCTAAAACGGCTGAACAAAAGCAGAAATAAAAAGAAGGCACAAAACGTTGTGACGTAGGATGAGAGTTACAGAGCCTGCTCAGTGTCACAGAAAATGAAATGAACGTACAGCAAAGACCACCAATCCTGTGTCGGTCTCCGCTGCTCGTCGTTTTATTTGTTTGGTTCGTGCTGCCGAATGCCGCTGCAATATCTGCGCCCATTCATCTTCTGGGCCAATACGAGTAGTACCAGTTAGTAGATAATAGCGAAGTTCTATCCTCTTTCTCTCGGTAGCATCGATGGCATGTTTAAGCTGGCCCCGCAAAGGAAATAAAACAACTATAGATGAAACCCAGATCGCTCTTTGCGGCGTACTGTGACCGGGAGATAAAAGAGCAAGCAGTGAAGTTTAGGTTATACTATGTCCTATGAAAAAGTTGACTGCCGGTTATTGCTCCACACTCCTGTGTTAGTTTTCCGAAAAGACTAGTTAAGGCGTCGTCGACGTATACTGGGGTTAAGCTATAATCCTGTCGAGTACATGGAATGATGTCTGCTGTTCGCGAGAGGCACACTCGCTTTTATTGCAAAGTCACCAATGCTGAATCGTTATTGCTTTGCAAGCAGGCTTAAGGGGGAAAAAAAGGAAAGGTTGTCCATTCGTTCGTCCTCACTGGGACTAATATCGGGGCTTGGGAGGTACGCGGCGAGACATAGACCAGAGACAACACACGCACCAATAGATAAAGGCATCCGCTTCACGCTATACTCAGGTACAAGTTAAGCGGCCGCTGTGCCTCATCACCGCAGCAGGCTGTCACTGCGCGTGTCGCAAGTAGTGCGCTACTGGGAATATTTCGAACATGGCACTAGCTGTTTCTGTGATTTCTGGACTTCATCATCATCAGCATATATACGCCCAGTGCAGGGCAACGGCCTCTCCAATGAATCTACATTTATCCCGGTCCTGAGCTAACTGCGACCAATTTATCCCCGCAAACTTCTTGATCTCATCTGCCCATCTAACTTTCTGCCGCCCCCTCCCACGCTTGCCTTCTCTAGGGATCCGCTCTGTTACCCTTCATGACCAACGGTTATCTTGACTTCGCATTACATGCCCTGCCAACGCCTATTTCTTCTGCTGAATTTCTACTAATGTGTCCTTAAAACGTGTTTGTTTCCTTACCCAATCCGCTCTCTTCTTGTCCCTTAACGTTACACCTATCATCTTCCGTTCCATTGTTCGCTGAGTCGTCCTCAATTTAAGTTGAACCCTCTTACTGAGCCTTCAAGTTTCTGCCCAGTAGGTGAGCACTGAGTAGCGGTAAGAGACAACTGTCGTACACTTTCTTCTTCAGGGTTTTGGACTTAATATGCTTATAAAGTACTGAAACGACGACAAACAAACTACGCGAGAAAAGGCAGACGACATCACGCATTCGTAGCAATCTCACTTTAAACGCGCGCACCTGTTGACATCCGGGTCCGTCGCTTAGCGGAGTGATGCCGTACATGAGCTATTGCCGTTCTTAACTTATTCTCAAGTATAGCGTAGATGGCATGATATGAACGAGGGGCCATTCCCTCATTCAGATCGTAGAAGAGTTCAAAAAGGTCACCGCTTTAGTAAGGACCCCAGCTGGTTCCGGGGAAAAAAATGAGAGAAAGGGGTTGTAACGTGAAAGAAGGGAGGTCATTTCATCTGCGCCTAGGAATTGTGTGATACCCATATTTACTTATTTCTCTCCATCAGCCGGTGAGTGGCCAGCGTGAATTCTCGATGAACCTCCTCCCCGGAATTATTCCTGCTCGTTTTTTTGTTGTTTTTTTTACCCACCCATCCACCGACATTGAGTGACGCACGCCAAGGAATGGGACGAAGGAGGCTAGAAAGAGAAGTTGTGCGGGTACAAGAATTTCACACGTGTAAACCAAAGCAAACAGAAAACCGAACAACAGCGAGTGCGCATGGGTGACCATCGTGCACGGCGTGATTCAAAACCAGGGTGCGACGAGTCGCCTTCATTTACAAAGAAATTGATGTTCAGAGGACGAAGTTGTCACCGAATTCTCCAGGGAAGACCTCCGTCTCCCGCGCCACGCGACAAGACGCCTCCCCCCTCCCCCCTCCCTCCTTGCTTCCTTCCGTCCTTTTCTTGCTTAGGGAGGGAGCTCGCACGAGTGCGCGCAGTGGAAGCCACGACAGCCGTGTTAAGGCCGAAGGGCACCCCGCGAACTTGCCACACACACACACGCACACTTCGAGCGCGCCGTCGTCGTGGTTTCCGGAGCGGAGGAGCCCCTGCCGTACGCCAACTTTTTCGGGTTTTGCACCGCGGCTGCATGCAACGTGCCGCTTCTCCTTTTGTCATTCCGTCTCCGGCGGGCGTCGAGCCACAAACTGTCGGTCGAGGCCACCGACACGGCAGTCTGGCTGCTCGGAGGAGCCCCGGTAAAGGAGAATGTCGATTTCACGGGGGCTTTTGTTGACGGACAAGTATCAAAATTGGTTTTCGAAATAGCGCGAGGTGTAGGGTGGACGCGCCGGCACACCGCCGCCGCCGGGCCTGCGTCGGAGGAGTCTTGTCACGAATTCAATGCACAGGTTTTTTTATCTGCATTTTTTTAGGCTTACGGTAAGCCTTGTGGAGTGATTGTGTGCAGTGCATGTGCCCTTTCAGATATTTTCCGGGCTTATACAATGGGCCAGAGCGGCGTACAATCAGTGCAGTTGAATACCAGCCATAGACTCTAGCATTTAAAGGTTGCCCTCACGAACCTGGCAGTTCTTATAGACACGTATAAATAGTGACATGTGTCCCGAACGAGCGTGCGCCTTAGGGAACGATTCTTTTTGCAGAGGAGATAGGGGAAATAGAGCCTCAATTCACCATGCGTAGAAGGACGCTTGCCTAACACAAAAACTAGCGGCTTACGCAGTTGGTAAGTAGTTGTCAAGAGCGGGGTAATGAAAAGTTTTGTGCTTACACAAGAAAGCATAAAGCCCCCCCTCCTTATTCTTCCATTTACCAGCGCCACGTTGTATTCGCCAGGCGCTGGTTGCTGGTGATCGTGCATTCTCTCGGATGAGTAGAGCCACCGATATCGAAAACAAATTTTTCATCCTCGTATTAACTTCTATTCCTTTGTTTAGGCTTGGAAGTTTTGTGGGTTGTTGCCAGAGAGAGAGAGAGAGAGAGAGAGAGAGAGAGAGAGAGAGAGAGAGAGAGAGAGAGAGAGAGAGAGAGAGAGAGAGAGAGAGAGAGAGAGAGAGAGAGAGAGAGAGAGAGAGATAGAGAGAGAGAGAGATATCTTTAATGAAGTCTGGCGATGTTAGCCGAGCTAAAATGCCTAACTTGCTACGCCAGTTGATGACGTGATGAAGATGATGGCGATTATGTTCAAGAACTTGATGCGCACAGAAACGGCTAGCTATTCACAGCGACTGGTCTAGACCTGTGTGTGGCAGGTATTCTGTCAGAGCATTTGTAGCCCCTAAAGCCCGTTTGGAACACGCTCATGGTCCTGAAACACCCTTTAGCTGCATGTACACGGAAAGCGGCAGTCCCAAAGACACTGCGATGGACACTCTTTGAGCACTCAATCGAGCACATTCAGAGAGCAGATGCTGCAGGGTTTCTCGCCCATCACATGCAGTGTGGGCTGAGTGGCGACGTAGTTCGCATCTTAAACAGGAAAGAAGAAACGAAGGCATCACTGGTGCATATCGCCCGTACACACTCCCTGACGCAGCGAGAAGCCACATGACGTGTCTGAAGCCCGTGCGCTTCGTGGCATTACGCGACTCGATTAGCTTGATTTCAAGTAACTATAACTCAAGCAGGAGCCTACAACAACGACATATAGGTCACCTCAACAGAGTTTCATGGTGACTGCGATGACTAAAAGGCGTTGCTGTTTTTGATAATGTCCCATCACGAGTGTGCCCACTATACGAAGGGGCTCAGGGGGCGTGGTGGAGGTGGAGAAAGGCGACGCACGGGGACCACGTGTAAACACAACGGTAAACGAAACGGGTCTCCGCATAAAGCGACACATCGCGGAACGTCGTGATTGTGTTTCATTATCGAGAAAGTTTGGATAGGTTACCTGGACCGATTGGATACCTGTTTTGAATTATCGTGTCTAACTGCTGTAATGCTACCGTGTTTTATTTTTGGTAATCACTTCAGACCCTTATTATTGTATCAACAGTCTTGAATTATCGCGTCTAATTGCTGTAATGTATGTACGTATTTATTGATTATTAGGAAAAGAGGAAGGCCCACCAGCAGGCGTACATTGTCTCTCCTAGGGGCGGACATCAGAACGCCTGCTGGTATAGGGGAGGGGGGATTGGGAGGAAAGAGTACATAGGAATAGGGGGATAGGAGAGAAGGTTAACAAGGCACAAAAATTTCTGTCGAGTTTTATTTTGGGTAATCTCTTTAGAGTCTAGACACTTACCATTATCTCAACAGGATTGAATTATCGCGCCCAATTGGAGTAATTCTGTCGAGTTTTACTTTTGATCAACCCTTCAGACACTTATCAGCATCTCAACAATGTACTGCAGAAAGCGGATCAAGATAGGACGAACTGTAGAGAAAGAGTTTGTTCCTAAACCACTAAATATCTACCCCGGAGAAGTAAGACGAAGTTCTCTTTGACTCATCAACTCATCGTTGGTTATGTAAGCCGGGTCTATTCCTGGTATAGAGTCTGAGGTAGAAGAGGAGCAGTAAAGGCCCGTTCACACTTGCGACGAAAGCGACGGAAATTTCTGTAGCGACGGAAATTTCTGTCGCTTTCGTCGACTGGCATCGCTTTCGTCGCGCGACGAGAGCGATCGGTCTCGACCAATTTTTTTCGCCTCCGTCGCGCCGTCGCTTTTGAAGCGGAAGGAGGAGGCGAGTCTTCCTGACGTCATATCCTGCCAAAGCACCCGGATGCTGTGTCTCCACAAGCGGCGAAGCTCCCGTGAAGACTCACTCCGAGCGCGAGACAATAACAAGAAAAGCAAAAAATAGTCGCCGCCCGTCGCTCGATGTCGCGTGCAAGTATGAACAGCAAGAGCGGTGATCGCTTTCTCCTTCGTCGCTTTGTCGCGTCGCTTCGTCGCAACTGTGAACGGGCCTTAATTCAAAGTATGGACTTCTTTGGGTGGCCAAAGAATTGGGAAATGAATGGCCTTTTTTGGCTGGGATGGGATACACTGCGTAAATGAGCATGGCAAGGAAGGACAGTTTTCTCCGATTTGCCGACTTGCCTCTCTCTCTCTCTCTCTTCATGACACTAGAAATGGATAAGGCATGAATACATAAGGCAGGTGTACACCAACGTATCAACCATCTTGCAAAGTTTTCGCTTTCGTAATTTCAACTAATCTGCAATACTACGGAACATTCGAACAGTTTGGTGTACTCGCTACAGGAATGGGTTAGTGCACACCGTGCCTCTTCCATTCCATAGTGTGAGGAGATCTTAATGTAACCAAGGATATATATATATATATATATATATATATATATATATATATATATATATATATATATATAGAAATAAGGGTTGGCAGTCAAGGAAACCTCGGAAACCAAAGGGGAGGATGTGGTAGGTTATTGAAAGAGATAAAGAATTTTGACAGAAAGAAAGAAAGTGGAGAAAAAATGCCCGCCAGGTGGGATCCGAACCCATGACATCCAGAATACCGGTCTGGTGCGATAACCACTACGCTACCGGCGGGGCGATTTTCCCCTCCACTTTCTGGGGTATTTATATTAAGGTTATTTTTTTTGTTTCCTGTGCTTGGGGGGTGGGGGGGTAGCCAGCGCCACTCGGACTACTCCGGGTGAAGGGGACCTTCTTTTCTTTTTTTTAACCCCCGGGCGTGACTCGAGTGTCTACGACATGTCAAGAGTGGTCGGCCAGCGTTGAACCCTCTTAAGCTTCCTTCCGAGTAGCTTCCTCGGACTTCCGAGTATTCCGAGTGGCGCTGGCTACCACCCCCAAGCACAGGAAACAAAAAAATACTTTAACATAAATACCCATTATATATATATATATATATATATATATATATATATATATATATATATATATATATATATATATATATATATATATATATATACGGCTCAATTCGACGCTGTTGCCACTTTGGACTTGGATGACGACGCCGCGGTCCTCGTCTTTTTTTAGGTGGTATTTTTGGGGGCTACAGTGATTTCCGACACAGGGGACGTGCAGGTGACATTAGCAGTCGGACGTGACTGTGGATTATGTGAGGCCTGTGAAAATTATTACTTTGCTGTTTCATAAAAATTCCGGTTACTGACGGTATGGATTCCTTGTTAGAATTAACTGTGTGCTGCGAGCTGGGGGCAACTTAAAATTTCCAAGTAGTTTTAATGGCTAAAAGCAAGCAAAGATGAGGGTGGGAATAGGGCGACTTGTTGGAATTTCTTTGGTGACGTGGGAGTCAGATTTTGTTTAATTTCCTCCAAAAGCTCATCACCCTCTAATTCATTCAAAAAGTTGATCGAATGAACATCGCACAGCGTTTGTACAGCCCGAAAACTGCGTAAGGGAAATTTTCCTCAAGCTTTGTCTACTCTGTGTCGTCACTGGTTAGGAAACGCGATTCATTGTCCTGGTTTTGCTAAAACTTGTTAGAATAGTATGGCCGCTTAAATCGTCCACCTAAACGCCTCAGCCGTTCTGCACAGTGGTCGATTTTTTTTTTTTTGTTCAAACTGTAACATATAAGAGTCCTGAAAGAAGTGTATCTGTTGAACCTAATAGTCCCTGAGATAGAAATTTAAGTTGTGTCAAAACATTTGTGATTGAATTTTGCTTGAAATGCATATCTAACAATCTGTTCTTTCCCATCCAGGAAGTACCCGTTCTACTACAAGTGCCGGGGCATCAGTGCCAAGCGCTCGTATGTACCATACAACAAGTAAGTATACGAATTCTTGTCCTTGAATACGCCGGTTTAAGATTAGCCTTTCTCTTTTCATAAACCAATGGAAATCAAAAGTCACCAGCTGCCATCGCTGCGTTGCGAACCGGACGCAGCGGGTTGATACACTAATGCAGATCCAATTGTTATTGAAAAACGGTATATTGTTATTATCGGCAAATTACTATTCACTATCTCGGTGTTGTGTAGGGTACGTCATGTATTGTTGAAGCGTCAACGAGGGAAAAAATACGTTCGGCTCATTCGGGAAAATTCCATGTCATATTATCAATCACACCGGGTATAATACAAAATGAAATATTGACGGATAGCCAGCCAATCTCTCGCACAAGCGCCTGTTACGTAACAAGGATTTGTTTAGGTGGTTCGCGGCTGCCGGCAAAAGTGACCGCCGATTAATTTAATTGTACAGTTGCCTTGTTCGGGCATGTTCTGTGCGATCATGCCACTTCAATATTAGCGTGGACTTAACCTTCTGATTGTCACCGCGTTCGGCGCTCAATGGACGACGCTACGTAACCTTATTATTTATGGGAGAGACATGTTCAGTTTTAGAGTTGTACGTTTACATGAGCAACTGGGATGCTTTCACAGAATAAACACCGCATGGCTACTATTTTTTTTTTTTTTTGCAAATGTGAAAAAACATTGCGTTATGCCTGTAATAAGACTTGGTGGCTGGCTAGTTGGTTCATGGCCTTGGAAAAAACAATTACTGGGTGGCCAGACGAGGATAGAGACAGGAGGGTGCCAAATAGCTGCTTTTAGATTCCCATCCGACTGCAGCGGTAGCGTTTTATTATATGTTTCTACAACGCGTATCCTTTGAAAAAACGGAAACTGCGCAGCATGTGTGGCATTGAGACCGCTGTCACAAGTTGTGGGTTCAAGTGAAGCCTCGGAATTTTCAAAAAATCGGCAGAAATTTTGACAGTTGTCAATTTATGCCTAAAAATTCTTACACCGCTTCAATGTTTCATCGACTTTGCGTTTTCCTGGTGGCATTAAACTCGTCAACCCAAATAGCGTCTCTTAATTTTCTTTTTGTTCAGGTAAAGACTTTGCGATTTCATTCTCAGATCTTAAACCACTGTCACAAGTTGTGGATTCCAGTAAAGCCTGGAAATTTTTTTTAAAAAGCGGCAGAAATTTTGACAATTGTCAATTCACGCCTAAAAATTCTTACGCCGCATTTAAGTTTCACCGACTTTGCGTTTTTGTGGTGGCATTAAACTCGTAAACCCAATCAGCGTCTCTTAATTTTTGTTTTGTTGAGGTAACGACTTTTTGTTTCATTCTCAGATCTTTTTATTTCTATGGGCAAACGCATGAACGCGCACTCTTAAGTACAACTAACTTTTTGATTCCGTTACTCCATTTTGAAGACATTTTCTTTATATGCGTTTTTTCAGTTTCCTGCGACGGATGGTGGTTGCCATACTTGGCTATCACCATCCAAATTGGGTGACTTCTGTTTAGTTTAGTTATATTCTATTTAGTTTTGTTATTCTATTCTATTCTATTCTATTCTATTCATTCTATGTGTTTTTGTAAGCTTCCACAAAGTTTCCAAGGACACACAGTAATCGAACTCGTATAAAAGTGCCTCTCTCTTCTAATCCACGCCCGTGAGGAAAACGTTCTAATTTAACCAGTGGAAATGAACGCTTATACCGCTGACACCCGTCAGCACGAGGTCCATGGGGACCGCAAAACACTTCGAATTACCCGAGCTTCCAATTAAACAAAAAGGCCTTATAATAACATTGTTATTAGTCACTAACAGGTCTTCTTTCTTGATTCCCTTCAGAATCTTGACGTTTGTCCCTAAGTCGAGCGTACGACACGGGTTGTCGTGATAGTTGAGCCTTCTGTAAAACTGAAGCGTGCACCATACAAGCTCATCACACGGCGCCGTGCGCAACAAAGAAGGCTGAGTACATCAAAAGAGAGAGATGTATACGCTGGCCCGAATCTTAGCTGTCCTTCCGCTTGAAGTGTGCGCTGCCTCTGTTTCGATAAAGCGGAATCAGTGCAGAACGCGGCGCTGTTTTCGCGCTTGAAGATTTTGGATTTTGCCGACAAAGGGCGGTCACCCCGATGTTTCTTATTCCAAATAACACCCAATTGACCGATGTAATTGGTTTCAGCTTCGAATTATCAAGCAGTTTCGTCCATTCAATTGTACGCAAAATTGCCGTGACCGGCACAGAACTCCTAGTCAACCACAAACTCCAGTTAAATTATTTTTTAATTATCGGGAGTCAACTGTACTAATGTTCGTACGTAGCCAGGCATAGAGGGTTGCAAAAGGCAGAACTACCCATACCAACAAGGTTTGCGTACCCCACCTTAGAAACGTCCTACGAGTTTCCGTAGCTGTTAGTGCAGTTAACAGTATAACACATGAGTACAGAAATCGCTTCACCAGATATAACCGCTCGCAACACCCAGCAATTAAAAGCGCACACGAGGAAAAACAACGGGATGCTGCGCACGCCAATGCGCCGGCCCATTCCAGGTACGAGAGGAGCGCCGAGGAGCGGCGCCACCCGTCCAGCTGCCCGGTCCCTATAGCGCAGGTTCCCTATTCACTTCACGGGCAGGACTTGCAACGGCAATTCCAAATTGAAGTGTGGGACTTCTCAGAACTCTTAAAACGCCCAAAGTTAACTCTGCCTCCCGCACGTTTGCTCCACAGGGGGGCGGAGCCAGTGTCCCTGAAGGTCCTGTACAGCGAAGACGACGAACCAAAGAACAAGCAGAAAACGCCGGTGAGTCTTTCCTTCCGCAGGTGGTTTTGCGTGACGCTAAACAAGGTACCACTAATGTGCAGTCACGAAGGTTATCTCACATACTATGCTGTCGATTCCCAGTTGGTAGCCGGGGGGGTCTTGTAAAAAGAAATTGCAAGTGATTCAGATTGTTGAAATAAGGAAAAAAAATGTCTTCTTTTCTTATTTATTTTGCGGTAATATTCATGCAATCGGAACTTTACTAACATCACCATCATTTCACATGGACCGTCTATCTTATGAATATACTTTGCTGAAACAAGGCGTGGGAAAATTCCTAGTGGCATATATCGCTTACAGTTTTACACTGCACGGTGAAAATGAGAGCATTACTGACGTGTCAAAATCAGTTAACAAATGCTTTGTACTTACGTCAATTTTCCCTTTAAAATTGCACGGGAAGGAGCTAGTTAGCTTGGGAGGTGGAGCATGCTCGAGAAATCTGAGAGCGTTTTGAAGAAAAGATGACAAAATTAAACGCTCTAGGCTGGCGTGGTATCGTCGCTCTTCCACCCCGCCTGTTAAATCAACAGGGACAGGTTGAAAATGTTTAATTTCACAAGCATTTATAGTAGGTGAGTGGTCAAAAGTCGAGAGCTTCACTCCGTGCAACCGTATACCATCTGTTCTGCTTAAATCGATCTGCGCGACAGAAAAATTTGCGTTTACAGAGTGTTCCACAGCAAGTTATAATGCAGAAAAGGCAGCAAAACAGAGCTACGCGCGATAAGCTGGGCCTGACTTGATTTTTTAAAATAATGAACCGCAGTGCCACCTATGGAAAGGGAACCCAGAAGAAAAATACAACAGAAATTACGTCAGGATCATCTGTAAACAAATGGGACATTCTCTCGTTTGTACAACATAAATTTCTGTCGTGCGACGGACATTCTGTAGTTATACTGCGGAGATTCCTGTAGCACAACAAACGATCCTGTGGTACGAACAGAAATCCCTGTTCAACGACAGACATTCCTGTTGTACAACAGAAATTTCTGTTATGCGAGAGAAATTTCTATTGTGTTTTTCGACTGGGCAATAGACTTTAGGGAACATTTTAAGTGCATCTATGCAAAAAAGCGAGAAGGCAAAGGTTTCAAGCTGCAGCGCCTTCTATCTGAAGTTCCGACACTCACATAATGGCGAAAGTTTGCAAAATGTTTCAGAACTGTCAGTGCGCAAACGCTATGAGGGTCGATCAGAAGAAATCTGCGCTCATTCTCTTAAGCTTCAAAAGATTAGCGTCAAAAATTCAGAGGATTCGAAAATTCTAGTCAAAAGACGAGGAAACAAACGCCAAAACAGAGATGTAACAATAAAGATGTAACAATAGAAGTCTTTGATAAGTATAGACAAGGGAAGCTATAGTGTCTTTGCTTTCCAAACTCGAAACCACTCATAGAACCCAACGGATCCTTGTTGGGCCATCTTGTTGGGTATACTTCGATTCTATGCCAGAGCCGTTGGGTTGTTTCCTAAAAACCTCGAGTCCTCGTCGAAAGAAAAAGACAATTAGCACTCAGCCACGTGCCCTGCCTTTCCCCTTGCCTTGTCGCAGGACGCGGTGCTAGCTTGGATCCGGGACAGGTACGGAGACGACCTGATCGACGCCTACGACCGGCGGCAACTGACCGAGGGCTCGTTCGAGAGAAAGCAGCTCTTCTGAGGAGCTCCGCTTCCCCGCCCGCTACACGCCCATTCGCTGAGCGCGCGAAGACCCGAATCTTGGCGCAGAGTCCTCCGGACGACACCGCCTTGCGCCGCCAAAACGAGCTGTCCGCACGCGCTTTGCCCAAATAAAGGCCTGCCGGGCCCTAGCTGTCCTATCCGAGTTTGGTTACATCCGGTACTAGCTGCCACTTCCTGAGCGCCCGATCAGACTCTACGTGTGAACTGTTTGTGTCCCTGCTTTAGGGCCTTGTATACGGGTCATAATGTACTTGTCGTGCCGTTCGCAAATGTATTAGGTTGCTTCGTTTCCCCTTTTCCCACTCTTTTTTTTTTCCTTTATGTTTTCACCGCGGTAACTCCTTCAATGTAGACGTGATGCGTGTTGTATGACAGTCTAGGATGGATGTCTATTTCATTTTCAATAAAAATTTCTAAAAAAGCGCACATTGCTCTTATCCACAGGTAGCTCCTAAAATCACAATTCATGGGGCCGTCCACTATGGAAGATTTAGTGGACGTCTACCCTGTACTAAGCCCGCTACAAACCCTAATGATATTGAAGGCTGCATGTTTTGCTAAGTGTAATCAGTGATCACATTTGGTACCTTTCAAAATCATGTAATAGATTTCTGAATTTGCTCGCACTTTATTAGGGGCAAATCAAATTAGGGGCTCGGGCTGTCGGCGTCTCCTGTATGCCCATGTAGTCACGGTACTAAAACACGGGGACCCTCGTTCTCGAACGCCTTGCGCTATAACGTCTCATCTCCTTGTGCAAAAGCGCCTACTAAAATAACACACCGGGACACTCATTTTCCTATTCTTGCGCTAAACACATGCTGCGGCATGTGACGGCTAGTCTGTCTCTCATTTATTTGCTTAAATCCGGTTCAACGCAAGAGAGGGCGCCACCTCCTCAGCAAGCAAGCGATTGCTCCTCCCACCGGCGCTTCGGCGCCCAATTACCGCGTGTCGTGTGGCAAGAGAGAGACTTACAATCTATGAATACACTACAACACTGCATGCTTCGCACTTCCCCAGGTTTCACGTTAGTGGAGATGGCCCACGATATTTTTTTTGTCAATTCCTACCGGAGCGTATGCAGGTGGAAGGAACATATTAGCCTATTTATTTTACCACTGATATTTAGCGAAGGCATTAAATAACCATGAGCTCAAACACACGAAGAGTTTAACGCTTTACGACTAAGAACATATCAATGTTACAGGAGTGACATCGGCACGACAGCAACATCCGGGCAACTTTAATACAGATCTTCACTACCGTAGTTTCCAGCTATGATGCTACGGAGTTAAGGAATATTGTATTTGCCCCAGTACTACGAGAGATTTTAAGCCCGTTCAGAACTTATATCAAAGTTATAAAGCAACACAGCTTGCATAAGCACGTGTGATAGAGGCTTAGTATCACCTGCCGGTTCAAATCACCAGGTACTCGCTTTATAGTGCCATATCGCTTGCCCGTATCTTTTTAATATCTTATCCTTGTTTCTTTTCCCTGCGTTGACTTGGTTCGCTCAGCTTTTTTTGTTTGTTTATTGCACCGCAACCCCTGAAAACTGCTTTTTACCGCCCGAAGCTTTGCGCTGGCCCTTCATTACGTAGTTAACCCGCCATTACCTGAAGGCCAACGTCCACACAGGGTCGTCTTCGTAAGGTCTTCTTCCCTAATTAGAAGCCTATAGGCTTTGCATAGGTCGCACGTATGCTTGTTGCAGGCCCTAAGCTGTTGTCCACGATGCCTTGTCCTCTCGAAATGGCCTATTCTGTGATCGGTGTCATAAATAAGCGTTCTTTAGTGTACATACGCCGTTTTGCTTCGCTGTCTCCGCGTTCATGCGCTACTGTGTAAAGTGTTACAAAACAATCTGTGCTCACAGATCAGCGTCTGTGCAGTTAGTGCTCTCTTTTGCATTCCTCCAACTGTGAACGCCAAAGTAGTGAAATAAAGCAACGGGAAGGTGTTATTATGGTTGTCCGAAGCGCCGCCTGTCCTTTGTCTGTCGGGGCCCAAGCATTGCGTTCGACACACCAGGGAACTGAAACCATGGGCGTCGGCAGGGGACGCAAGAAGGGCACTTGCCCCCCTTCTTAAACCAGCCCAGTACAATTGCCCCGCCCCCTCGCCCTATCCCTATTCTCCCTCAATACAATTGGTTTCCCCCATCAATACAATGGGTTTTCCCTCCTCAAGACAAAATCCTGCCGACGCCCATGACTGCAGCCCTGAAGGAAGCCAACCGCCTGTCCCCACTGCATGTTTATTTTCGTGATCTACCTCCTCGAGCCTCCTACGGTTGGTGTGAATGCCTCTAACTCTAGCGGTCATTCCGAATTGCTTAATGCATTCGTTTTAGTGACAATGGTGATCAACTGATTCGGCAATTTATGCGTACGGGCTTTATATGTTCCGAGGTTTTTTAAGCCCTCGAATTTGCTTTTCTTTGTGAGCTTATTGCGGCTTTTAACCCAGCTTGTTTAACTTAAATAGGCTTTAAATATTCCCTAGCTTTGCTGGAGCGGGTCTTCTTCCTCATTTCCTTCACTCTTTTAGGGGCAGTGGCGAACACGGATTTTTAAAGGTTTAAAGAGCTCGCCGAACATAGTTCACACGAATATTTAAACGTACATAATTACCATGAAATGCCGAGGCACACACCCACCACCCGAAAATGGCAGAAAATCTGGGAAAAATAGAGGTAAGGGGTCTCTTTCGGTGAGAAATAGGGAAATCTGTGACGTCTGTACGAAAAAAGAACTCGATATCAGATTCTGAGGTGGTCACCTTGCGGTGATGGGCCACGTTTTATTATTTACGGTATTTGAATTCATGTGAAAAGCTTGTAACCGCTGCAGCTTTGATATCGTATTTACTCGATTCTAAGCTTCCCCTTCTTTCCCCGAACGCGATGCCCAAAGTGACGAGGGCGCTTAGATTCGAAAAACCCAATTTACCCCCCCCCCCCCCCCCCACCCCTCCCCAATTTTGCAGCGGCCGTATCTAGACGAGGCACTCGCGAGGAATAAAGTTTTGTTTGGCAAACATTCACAAGAAAAAATGGTATAGACGGTGAACAGACCGCTTACGTTTTATTCTCAGCCACTCTCACTACCATTCCAGTCCGCTGTGCCGCTTGGGTCGCCCCTCTCAGTAGCTTCAACAGGTCGTCTTCTGCTATGTTGAAGTGGTTTGTAATCGAAAACTTCATAAATGACTCCGGCCCGTTTTCACGCGTCTCAAATCCACCTTGCGACGGTTGCTTAGAAAAGGGGGTGCTTAGATTCGCATGAAAACTTTTTTTCCAAGTTTTTTTTTTTCGGAAAGTAGGGGAGGGTGCTTAGAATTTTTTTTTTTTTTTTTTTTTGGGGGGGGGGGGGCTGCAGGCAAGCTTCGACCAAAAGTCTTGGTAAAGGTTAACCTTAATCAATTGTCTACCCGAAACACCACTCACCCTTCACTGGCCTACGGGGCTGCTGACAGAAGAAAACAAGGAGCATAGCACCATGCTGTCCAAAACATAAAATCATGGCGGGCACAAATTCACGAAAATCGACTGCTCTCTGCCTCAGGATGCATAACAATGTACGGCATTCTTTCCCAAAACTGTTTCAGGAAATGAGGAATTGGGCATGTTTCCTGTGGAGCTTCATCTCTCTTGCATGGCCAAGGGCATCACAGGTGGCAAGCAACAGTAGTTTCTGACAGAGAAGAATCTCCCTGCAATTTTAGACTGCACCGCACTAAGAAAAAGTGAACGCTATATAATGTCTTCGTAAAAGCTAAATTTTTGCGAATGACTTACGATGTTGGTGGCGACAAGGTTTCATACTAATTACCATTCTGGTTTGAGAGGTAACCCGTTGTAACAGATTCTCTCTTAATAAAAAAAAAGCTGTGGTTGATTCCTCTGGCATAGGAATCGGTAAAACACGAAAGTGAAATGTGCAGCGAAATCTGCAGCTGATCATGATTTGCGAGTCGGTGGCTGTCTTGTGGGTGTGCTTGGCGAGCGACGTCCTGCTGGGCGGTCGCTTCGGCAAAGGTGTACTGGCGTCATTTCCGTGACGGATATGACGTCAGTGAAATCTTGGTGTATCCCTGCATAAAACACTTTCGTGTTAAAATATAAAACCCGAAAACGAACACCCCTAAGTATAACGTACTCTTTAGTTCTAAAGGATGCTTCTTCTCAAGAAGACCCTGTGTGCAGGGGTGCACCCTCTACAGGCCGCTTGCTTCGTTGGACCGGCGTCATTTCTGTGACGGCTATGACGTCAGTCAAACCTTGGTTGTATGCCAGAACAAAACATTTTCGTGTTGAAATGTTCTCTTTAGTCCTCTTCACACTGCAAAACGGGGAGGGTGAAGAATATTTAAGAAGCGTCTGTTGCAGCGATCCTCACGAATCCTTGTTGGGGGTGCTGTAGGGCCACGCTTCAGTGCGTGAGTGCCATAGTGACTATGATCCAAGTGGCGGAAGCTTTGCAAACACACGTTTCTACCTGCCTGTATAGTAAAAACACAGGGGAGGTATAATAAAGAAGTCGAACTCAACAATTCCGTCTTGCGCATGTAGGCATCGGCGCATACCTTCTAGCATGTCCATCAATCGACAATACTATCGATGCTATCGACAACCCACGTATAGTTGAACTTTCTAAAAGGAAAAGGAAACTATCAATGGTACCCTAAATATTTTACTATCGATACACTAACGTTGGGTTGTCGGCTAAACATTGCAATGCCTCTAACTATCTCTGCATTGAAACTGATTGTCTATTATCATAATATAACCGATATTTAACAATCACGAAATTGTCAACATCACACTATTAACAATTAGGTTAGGTTAAACGTTAGCAATAATAATATGGATACACTGCGAAGAACGTCGTGACATCCCATGAATTCACATATCACGGTGACAGTGAAGGCAAAAATAACCGTATATTAACTTTAGAATATTGCAGGAGTCATCCAAAAGCTGGAGAAATGATAACACAGATGACTTCGGTAATGTATTTCTAAAACTTATTACTGACTCGCGTTCTCTGCGAGCCTTTTTTGTAAACGGTCAAGGTTTATTTGACTGCTTTTAAACTGCTCACAAAGTATACAGGCAGTGTATTGCTGAAATAAACGGAGAACAGCAAATAAAAGTAGGCGTCGTTCATCCTTCAAATAAACTATGCCCGAACGCAACACCGATGACAGTGATCTCGATAGGTTTCATTTCTAAAAACATGAATATTACTGCGGGCGAAACATATCGTTAAATAATGAAGCATTCTACTCTCCTGCTAACAAATTCACACATATGAATAGCACAAATGAGAATTTCGTTTCATTAATCATTTTAACTGAATGATTTCGCGCTATCTTTGAAAAAGTTCGCTCTCTAACACTCTTCCTTGCTGAGATATACACGTACTTAAACCACGCGCGGAGATTTATAGAAGAGGTGTTGGAGGGTACCGCTGCTGCGTCAATTCTACCCAAGCTCTATGCGAATACATGAAAACACTGCGTGCCAAGCGTACCGACCGCAGCTCGTGAGATCTAGTGGAAGCTTCGGCAATATTTCGAGGACGGTGACTATACTTGGATTTTGTATAAGCACAGATGATTAAATTGGTAGTGCTATCGATAACGAACTATTTATGGTGTGTTACAATAGCGATAATTTGGAGACAGATAATTTATTTGTACTTCTGCATGACTAACCTCTCCGTGAGGTGCGCAAGCAATTTTTAGGAGCAGCTCGCTGTCGTCAGTCGATTAAAGGTGGCCTCCTGAATGAAGGCCGACTACTGTGAGCTAACAATTCAAATCGTTAATACTCCTACTCAAACTCAACCCTTTCGGGAAGGCGATATATGGTCCAAAGTCACCGAAGGAAGGGACCTGTCATGGAAGCATATCCCGTAATCACATTGATACAGAAGCAACTGGTGGTGGGCCTAGAGAAGGGTATTGAGATAGCTTAGTCTTCTTGCGGCTCCATTTGTACCCACCAATTGTATGTAAGGAAAATTTTTACATATTGTGTTTTAAGTCACCGTCCGAAATTGTACGCATACTTACTTCCAGAGGGTAACATCGTAGGGTGATCAATAAGGTATTTCGCTGGTCACGTGCGGCACCTGTGGAGTGCTCGATGCTTGATGCGGAATTTCAAGCTGAAATTTAAAGCAGAACATTCGCTCCAAGTTGGTCCTGCCAGTCGCTTCAGCAGTTAGGGCTCATTTCTTCGAATGAAGCGACGACGTGAACTGCTGGCATACCCAAACTGCGAGCCACCACCTACAGCCCAAATACAGTACAAAAGGTGAGTTCTCGTTCGACAGAGCTAGTCCGCGGCTGAAAGATTCTGTTTAATACAGTTCTTTCTGGATATGACGAAGTTGACGAAAATTCGCAATTTTTTGTCACATTCAAATTTTCGTTACATGCAGGTTTCGAGGCAAGGTTCGAACGAATGAAGTAGAAACGAAACCAAAGTGTTAGACATCAGCCTCTGTGAACGCACCCTTCAAGGATTTATTTCACTGTGAATAACTGCGCGAATTCCGCCTGCTGCGTTCCGACGAGCTTAGTCACTTCGCGTCTCTCCACTGAAGCAGGGTCACTTACCCGCGTATTCACGAACGTAACTTAAGCATCACTTTTGCTTTTGACACTTTTCGGTGCCTTAACACGTTTCAGGGACGAATCTTGCGGTGAAAGAACGACTTTTGCGCATGTATACTGCTCATTTATGCACTCAAATTTGCTTAGAGAGTACTAGCTGCACGTTACTGTACAGGGTGGCGACGTTATTCTTTCTCGCTGGCGGAGACGGCATTTACAATTGCGAGCTTGCCCTGGAAAGACAAAGCTTTTCGTCTACTGGTCGCAGAAATCATCACCGACGAACCGACCCCACAGATAGCAGTGGAGACGCGCGACTAAACTCCAACAGGCAGGCCTAGCACCTAACCGACACTTCTACCACACGTGAAAACACACGGTAGTTAGCGGTGCGGGCGAAATTCGATAAATCAGTTCATTTTTTCAGCCTATTTTTCAGGAAAAGTGCAAAAACCAATGGATCAACAGCATAGCAAATTCGTTACATCGAAGTTAACTGCCGCAGCACCTTCGTTGCATAAAGGTCGTAATAACATGGGTTTCAATAGGACGAACAATTGAAAAACTTTGTTAAATACCGGAATTCGTTACATGGAGGTTTGTAACATCCAGATTGAACTGTACTTGAAGGAGCTTGATGCACTATATTGCCAAAGCCCATAACTGAACGATGTAAACGCTGTAAGACCTTTAAAGACCGTTTCTGCCCGCCAAAGATGTTGACATTGCACGTTCAGTATAGGCGACACGGCGCTTCGGGCTGCTGTAATCTCCACCGAGGCAACCTTTAGTCGAGCGCCCGCACAGAAACGTACGCACCGAACGGATAAGATCATTTTATATTCTCGCAAGCAATTCGACTGAACCAAGCGAAAAATTGCTTTAGGCTTTGGGTGCATCCGGTAATACAGCAAGAGGTTATCACAGTTAATTCGTTGATGTTCCTTTATGCCTTAATTGCCGTTGAAATAAGGTTGTTTTTATTACGAATATGATCCGGGGTTCCTGATACATTTTCACAAAATGCAAAACCTGATCGAAGCCCCCCCCCCCCCCCCCCCCTCAAAATGTAACAGAGCATTATGCAGAATATTCTTTTAGAGTAATGAAATAATTTGCTTGTACAACAAAAAAAAAACGCAGTTGAGAAGAGGACAAAACCAAAACGTAAATTCGTAAGCTGAAAAGTTTTTTTTTGCTAATTATGTCCAGCCAACACGCCCAAAAAGCCACCTTAGGTATTAGTTTGGCTTAATGAACGGCAGATTTTTTTCTCAGAATACTCTAACATATCGCGGACAATTGCAGCAGCGCATACGTAGAGCAACATTGAGAAAATCGTTGTTTCTACTCGCAGTAATGGAGAGGCTCTATGTTAGTACCCTTTGTCAGCTCTCCGTGATTTTCTTGCGAAAAACGGGGTGCACGTCATTAAACAGTCTTTTCGTTCTTGCGAGAAGCCGGAATGGATTTGCCTTCTCAGAGTTCGCAACAAAATGATTACGTGGTCTATTACTGCAACTCTTGCGCTGCTGAGCACGAGGTCGCGGGTTCGATTCCCGGCCGCGGCGGCCGCTTTTCTGATGGAGGCGAAAAGCAAAAACGCCCGTGTGTACGAGATTTCGGCGCACGATAAAGATCTCCAGGTGGTCAAAATTAATCCGGAGCCCTCCACTACGGCGCGCCTCATCGCCTGCGTTGCGTCGGCGCGTTAAAACCCTCAATCAATCAAATCAATTACTGCAACTCCGTTCAATTGCGCGGGAATCGCAATAGGAAATGCAGCTACGCAAACAACTGCACACAAAAAAGGAAAACCAGAGCTATGTTTTTTGTATGAGCAAAAAAAAACCTAAGCAAAAACAAAAAAAAACAAAAAAGCAGTAGTTGGTGTGCTCACACAAAATACGTACACTGACTACTACAAAAAAAAATGATTTGCCATCTGCGGTAGCTTTAAATTCGGATTTCCAAAATGTAATCCTTCCCCGCACCGCAAGCTCTTTGAACGCGCCCATACTCACAGGTTTCCCCCTTCTGCCCTCCAACAGGTCTTTGATTTGTTATTCTCTTATTTCTATCTCCCTAACTTGCGCGAGGCCCGCAACACTTCAAACAGTACAAGGACCGCCAAAGGAAAGCCGCTCTTTTTATCTTCTTCTCGAGGAGTTGCGATCTTTATTCACCGGTAGCCTGCGATCGATGGGAATTGTTAGCTCGTCAGAAATGTGAACTGCAAAGAAAGTATTAGAAAACAGATCGACGCCGCCTTTCGACGATAATTCAGAGCGCAAGCTGCTGCGCGAACGCGTGTTGGGGAACGCGATAAATACAGAACAAAATAGCCGTCGCCCAACTCGTAAGTCAGCCTCTAGAATGGAGAATTCAAAAACGCGAGGTCGGCTCCAGGCTGAGAAAAATGAAGTTGGTACGTATAAATCACAGAAAGTAGCGCCAATGCCTCCCTGTATATTTTGAACCGGGGTGGTTTACGGACTGGTTGAATTTTACTAAAAGTACGGATGGGGAAAGTTCTAGGGATATACGATAACTGCAACAACAGAAGGCAGCAGGGGAATCGTGCTGTAACCTGCATCGGTGTGTTAAAGAAGAATTAAAGAGTAGCTATCGGTATCGTTCAAACAGGCTTAGCTACTGCACAAAAGAGTACCGAGACCAAAACACGTCGAGTATTGGGGCTCCTGCCGACAATTTGGGTCGCGAATAAAGAAAAAATTAGCTCACTAAAGTTAGAGTGATGGGACTGCGAAATTTTCAGGTAGCGGATAATAAAAGTGGCGAGTACGTTTCATTTATCGTACTTTACGACTACTTACCGACTCGCGTGACGTTATTCGATAATTCAATGAAGCGTTTTCGGACCACCCTATCGCTCATCAGACACCATATATGGTTGGCATTTTGTTATAAAATAGCACGCCCACGCGAATCGTCTGCGTATCGTTACACATGGAGCGCCGGTACTGCAGTCAGTCTGCGCACGGCGCAGCACGGGAGAGTTTCCTCACCACACCTCCGCTGTTGCCCCCTGCTTCTCCGTCGCCTGCTCTCATGCTCGGCACGTACTTTTCGAAAACGCCGCATTGCAATCGCGACACCCCTAGGGTGGTTCTTCTGCAATCCCCTCTTTTAAAGCGAAAGCTTTCTTATGGGGACCGATGCCATCCTGTCAAAAAACTAACGCATTTCTCCATAGATTGGTTGGCCAACCGAAAAGCTCTGATAAGATCTCTGGACACACGGCGCATGCGTGAAACCGGGCTTCCATTGTGTCAAAACGGTTACTTGAAAATAGGAACGGTTCTAGATAAGACAGTACGCACGTCTACAATGAAGGAGTGCAATAGTACACCTTTATCTCACAAACCACCCATCGGTATCGGTTTAGATAAAGATCGTTCGTTGATTCGTTTACGTAGTGGGCGAAAAATCGTGTTCGTTCTTCGTTTGCGACTTGGGTCCTTGAAGGTTTGACGATCGACTGGACGCACTTTCAGCGAATGTTGGACGCCCTTTTAGCTTTCGCGATTCTCTATAAACTTTCTTTGGGAAGGGATGGCAGTTTTTTTCTCGTCCTGCGGACATTTCTGTAAATAAAGCCGTGGCAAACTTTGGCCTCCTTCCAAACATTCTTCAATAATGGCTCCTGCACTGGTCAACCAGTGCCCTTATTTACTCCCTTTCTCATCTCAATCTCACCTTCTATCTAACATGCCCCACTTAATCTGGCTTTTTCGTGGCTTTTCAAAGGGGTTAGAACGGGAAGGAAGAGAAAAGGATAAAGGACTCGGTATATTATTGAACTTAACGGGAAGTTCACTCTCATACAACGCAATCCGGGGGAGGGGGGGGGTTGAAAGGATAGGAAGACAGAGAAAAAGGAGAGAGAGAGAGGAAAGAGAGTGGAGGACAGTCTACGTCGCGTTCTTCTCGTCCGTGGCACGATGGCTATAGACGCTGCGTTAGTCAGGTCACGACAAGGAAGTTTAGTAGCTTCTGGAAGACCCATCGTCCGACGGCGTCCGGTCCCGTGGGGAACAGCAAGTCTTCCAGCTTGTGGCTTAGTGCACCGAGTCGCTGGAGTGTGGCCCGGAGTTCATCCCTCACGGCCTCGTCCCGGCGGCAGGAGCACAGTAGGTGCTCGAGCGTCTCGGGCTCTGGGCAGTTGGCGCAGGTGGGGGACGCCTGGCGGCCTTGGCGGTGCAAGCGCGCTCCCATGTTGCAGCAATTAAGCCGCAGGTGAAGCAGGAGGGACCGGGTGTCTCTGCTAATGCATGCGGGCAGGACCAACGGGGCCTGGCCGCTGGCGATACGGGCATCTGGTTGCATGGCCTTCACCACTCGAGCCAGGAGTCCTTGCAGCGTCGAATGACACCCCATCCCGGAAGGCTGGGGCCCCTGCCTCGCGAGCAGCACTGTTGGCCAGGGCGTCTGCAACCTCGTTGCCAATTATTCCCACGTGCGATGGCAGCCAGTGAAGTCGCAGTGGACACCCCTCATGGAGCTTGACCTCTAGCGACATCACGTAGCCGCTGGAGCTGGCTGGCTGGTCGGCGGCGCGCAAAAGCAGGAGGGCGGGCCGGGAGTCAGTCAGGATGAAGGCACCATGGACATGGGTCCGCTGCTATAAGCGGAGATCCGCGGCCAAGTGGAGCCCAGCCAGCTCTGCGTGGGCGAATGAGGCCGGGAAGGGCAGGCTGCCCACTTGCAGGCTGGTACCGAATTACAGGGCCGTGCAGGTGGCTCCAGCTCTGCCGATCAACTGCTGCACGGAGCCATCCTTGTACACCTCCAGGAGTCGGGCATCATCGTCCTGCAGCAGGGCGGCCACCTTTTTGTGGATGGCCTGGGCTGGAGTGGACATCTTGCTAGGGACCCCGGGCATGTGGTGGCGATGAGCAGAGCCTGCCCCGTTCCTGCGGGTGGTGGCTCCAGGCGGGGCCGCTGAGGCAACGCGATGTGGCTCTCGTAGGTACTGAGCAGCACGGCCGGGAAAACTTGCGTCCTGCTCTACACACAGGCTATACCCGCTGACATCAGTTAGGCAACTACGCTATCACAGGTGGCCTGGAAAGAGCTGGGTGGGGCGGAGTCTGCCCTTTCTGCAGCTCAGCTGCTGTATACCCACAAGGAGCTCTGTCTATTCAGCTGACCCTAACTGATTGTACTGAAGAATGCTTCTTTCCCGTAGCCACACATCTCTTTCCTTAATGGCCTAGAGACCTTCCTTCTATGAATGGTGGCTTTTCATCACCATCGTATCAATTATTAGGGTAAGAACGCAAAGGATGGCAGTAAGCGATGGGGTTAAAACGCAAAGGTTGCAGTTCCTATTTTTGCATTTCAATAAATAGATATCTTAGATGCACTTGATCGTACTACCCAGATTCAATTGTTCGCAGATGGCTAGTTTTTTTTTTTTTTTTTTTGTGAAGCTTGCAGCCCACATGAAAAAACCGAACTAAACAAAACCTAGGTTAATTGTGCCAATAGTGCAAAAAGTTGGGCATGATTATAAACGCAAAAAAAAGTTTCTGTTTGTGTATCTCGAAAAAAAATCCCATTTTAACAGCAGAGTAGTTTAAGCTCTTGGTTTCGCCGTCCATACGCAGAAAAAAATACCAAGAAAATGCCGAACACACGTACCCACGCGGGGGATTGGCCAGGAATCGGGCGTAAGGATGACTAATGTGACAGCTACACAAAACTGTAAATTAGAAACTTACCCATTTGATTAAAGAAGCGCCATAATCCCAATCCAGGCTTGCGCGTTGGTTTGCGTCACGTGACGGGCTCGCAAAAAGAAAAAAAAATGCCGAGCACACGAGCCAATCAGTGTTTGAGCAAATAGCATCGCCAACAAAACGACTGTCGTCTGCTCCTGACTTCACTTACTCGGCGTTGCTAGGGGCAACCACCTGCGCTCATAAAACTCGGAAGCGCCGCGGCGGCGGCGGCAGAACTCTCTCCGACTCTGTTGCGCACATGGGGGTGGGGCGACCAAAGAAGATCCGGACACCCATAGAAGAGGCAGTTTGTCAGAAAGCGCGCCGTGCTGCCAGGCGAGAATGCAGTCGCCAAGAAGAACAAGATCAAGAAGTAGTAGTGCAGGTCTTTAACGGAGAGGGAGCGCTCGACGGAGACTTAGAGACCGCGGACGATAAAGTATACGAAGACTGAAGTGGGTACTGTACAAGTAAAACACTAATATACTTTATTTTGCATTGATTTGGTCTTCTGCTGACGAGCATCATATATATATTCAAAATTGTTTCCGCGGATGCTATCCGTGAGATGGCAGAGATATAGGCGGAATGCCTGACAAAGCCTCTGCCCCGCTACTCTCGGAACTCGTTCCGAGAGAACGCCCCCACCCACCCCCCCGAACCCCTCCCCCCCCAAGTTTAGCGGAGAAATATCCAATTTACTAAAAGACCCCAAAGATCGCCCACCCCCTAAAATCGATGTGTTTAACGCCGATGAGTGAACAAAACGAACACGAATCCTCTACAGGTGTTTTTGCGGCCACTTATTTGTCCTTTCCGCATTGCGCTGCTGAGCACGAGGTCTATATATATCATATATCATATATACGATATATATATATATATATATATATATATATATATATATATATATATATATATATATATATATATATATATATATATATATATATATATATATATATATATATATATATATATACAGGGTGATCAAAGTTAAGTCGACAGGTTTTTTAAAAAATAGGCGTTTAGATTTAGGCGAAGACCACCTTTACAGTGAGGTTATGCGCCCAGGGGTACACATAATTAGGAGGTAATTATTGATGTATGAGGCTTAATTAACTAAAATTGATTAATTAACTTTTTAGTAGCTGCAGTAACCAGGCATGTTTGTATTGGAAAGTTAGACGCAATTGTGTTTCTACGCAGTTTCAATTGGCAGAATTCTTCCAGCGCATCCGTAGTCCGAGATATCAAACCGCGAAATTTATTTGCCGTTCGCATGATTACGCATGCTAGAAGTCAAGACCGGCGCATAGCTCCTCCCTTTGGTTCTGTATTTCGATAGCGGTTCCGAGTACTGCAGATTGCGATAACGCCAGCCAAGAATGAATGGGTGCCAGTTATCACCTCTCCTGTGCCTCCACCCCTTTGTCGAACTAAAAACCGTACACAGCATGAACGTCACAGAAGGGAGGAGCTTGGCGACGGTGCAAACTGACTTGCATGCGTAATCATGCGAACGGCAATTAAACTTCACCGTTTGATATCTCGGACTACGGATGCGCTTGAAGAATTCTGCCGATTGAAACTGCGTAGAAACATGATTGCGTCTAACTTTTCAATACAAACATGCCTGGTTACTGTAGCCACTAAAAAGTTAATTAATCTATTTAAGTTATATTAAGCGCCAGAAATCAACAATTACCTTCTATTTATATGTCCCCCTGGGCGCATAACCTCACTCTAGAGGTTGCCTTCGAGTAATTCTAAGCGCCTATTTTTAAAAAAAACCTGTCGACTTAACTTTGATCACCCTGCATACAAACATCATTCATACATACATACATACATACATACATGCATACATACATACATACATACATACATACATACATACATACATATATACGTACATACTTACATACATACATACACATATACACACATACATACATACATGCATACATGCATACATACATACATACATACGTACGTACATACATACATACGTACGTACATACATACATACATACATACATACATACATACATACATACATACATACATACATACATACATACATACATACATACATACATACATACATACATACATACATACATACATACATACATACATACGTGCATACATACATACATACATACATACATACATACATACATACATACATACATACATACATACATACATACATACATACATACATACATACATACATACATACGTACGTACATACATACATACGTACATACATACATACATACATACATACATACATACATACATACATACATACATACATACATACATACGTGCATACATACATACATACATACATACATACATACATACATACATACATACATACATACATACATACATACATACATACATACATACATACATACATACGTGCATACATACATACATACATACATACATACATACATACATACATACATACATACATACATACATACATACATACATACATACATACATACATACATACATACATAAGAGTGGCAGTGCAACGTCGCCACGTGCGGGAGGAAAAGCAAGCACAAAAAAAATTGGCCGCGTATCTGCTCCTTTCGTTGCAAATGCCGTCAAAAGACGATAGTCTTTAACGGCTTTTACGAAGTAAATGCCTCCCTTTACTTTCCCGCTTACCTCTCATGTTGTTCCTCTTGCGTCGCGCTCCTCCCAAGGTAAAGACGCCAAAGGTTTGCTTAAATCATTTTAATTTTCCCGCGTTCCACTGCTCCAAACCGGGTGTCTCGATGCGAACGCTGCCGTACGGCGAAGACGAGCGTTAATCGAGACGCCCTACTTCAGCGTTTATAGAACCGCGTTTCCCTACTCCACGTGCGTTGCAAGCAGAATGTGAAACCTATCTAGTGGAACCTTGCGTAACTGTTGCCGGTTGATTTCTTAAAATGGCGCCAGAAGCTATAGTGGCGCGGGCGACAGCAGGCGACGGCGGAGTGAATTCTTTTTCTGCAGTTGATGAAGTATTTAATTTCGCAAAATTCAAGCATGTTTGATTTTTTATAAAGGAACACTGCAAATATCACTTCTGTATTGATTTGTTGTCTCGTATTTGCGTTATGTCTTGTTCTTCGTCAACAATGTTGAAAAGTTTGAACATTAAACCGGACATAGACGGGTAGATTTAGCTGTGACTATATAAGACTATTGCGCAGGCATTGTTTTGCTTTGGCCGGGTGGCTGAATCGAGTCACAGACAGACAGACGGACAGACCGACAGACAGACATACAGACACACAGACATACAGACAGACCAAAATTTCTGGGTATAAGTAGCCCAAGAAAGACTATCATCTTTAAAAGAACAGATCTCCCGCTGGCGCAGTTTCAGGCTGGGGGCGCGCGAGCACCCCGAAGGCGGGAAACTTGAAATGTGTTGCACAAACCTCCGTTAAGTTCATCAAGGAAGGAATGTGACAGGGCAGGGAAGAGCATGATGTGTGGTAAGAGTGAGCGGATAACGACGCCACAGCCCATTAGGGCGAATCGCTGCTCTGCACTTCTGACAGCTTTCCCACTGAGTGGAACGGCTTTAATTTTTTGTTTATTTGTTTGTTTGTTTGTTTGTTTGTTTGTTTGTTTGTTTGTTTGTTTGTTTGTTTGTTTGTTTGTTTGTTTGTTTGTTTGTTTGTTTGTTTGTTTGTTTGTTTGTTTGTTTGTTTGTTTGTTTGTTTGTTTGTTTGTTTGTTTGTTTGTTTGTTTGTTTGTTTCTTCGCATTTCAGAACTGCCAATTTTCTAAAATTTCGTCCTCCTCGTCCAAGACCTAGTCACACTTTTCGACGAAACATACTCGACAACATCTTTTCCCGTCGAAGTCCTCATCCCGCTTTGCCACAGTCCTGCAACCACGCACCTAGTCGAACGTGCACGCGCGGTCAGCTCGCTCCCACTCAAGGTTCTCAAAGCAGTCTCAGAAGACGTTACTTAAAACTAAACACATTTTGCTTCCGATTTATACCTTCCTTTCAAGAAATTATTTGCAATACCAGAACAATTTCATCGTACTGATTGAGACCATTTTTTTTTTCGTTCCAACACGCAAGGTGTCACGATAAAGTCAATCGCATGGGGCTTCTTTACTGTGTGTTTCGTCGTGCACAACCAAGGAGGTTGTAAAGCGTGCCCTCCAATGGGTTTTACAGCAAGAACGAGTCAGGGATGCCGTTTGAATCCACCGGGAACGTCGATGTGCCTACACCATGTTTCTCGCCGAGCGCCCCAACAACGCACGGCACGGATGCGCGAAGCTGCTTCGGCCGAATCGGAGACGTTGCGCCCCGTACCGACATTATTCATTCTCTCTCTAAATGTCAGCCCGCTTCGGGACTTACCTCCCCCGTCATCTGGATAAAAATACTCGTACGAACATATGCGTCGGCGCCGGGAATACCTCGAATTGCATTGTTAAGCTTTCTCTTTTTGCTTTTTTTTTCTTCCTTCTTGCGACATTTGAAACTCGGGCAGGTTCTCGAGAACACGCGTTGCTCTTGCGCGCGTGCGCGCGAAAGTTTTGCGGAATATGCCCGACGCGTTTCTGCTTGAGAGAAGTCCCAAATGACAAGTTATGACCGTGTGCGTATATATGGTCCCAGAAATCGAGGGGAAAAGGGGAACAAATTCGCAGGCGTTTGTTCAAGCCTCTTGAGAATAGGGGAAACAAAACAAAAATGTACAGTAAGAGTTAAGCTCCACACTTGTGTTTGCGCAAGGCACATCTTTATAATGCACTTGTGCTGTATAAATTGACTTCCCATCCCCTTAAGCCCTGTCGGTTTATTCTCTGGCACACTCTACCGGAAAAACGCGATTGCGTCATTTTGTAGAGTCGGCAACGGTTTTTATAACATTCGCAGACATACTAGTTTGCAACTACGGTGGTAGATGTTCCTGAGTAGTTTGGTTGGCTGACGATAAAGTAGACAGATGTGCCTTTTCGATTTCTTCATATGGGGTACGCAAAAATGTAGATGCGACATTTAACAAGCTCAAGGCGCACTAAGGCAGTGAAGTGGACCACCCGGCTGTGGCGTAAACTGGCCATCTGAAGTTGTCCAAATTGAGCCGCGATCACGCCCACAGACGCCCACAGACGTGGGCCACGATCACGCCCCCGTTTCACTTATACGTAAAAGTGTCAGTCTTCGCGTCGGCGAATAAATTGCTCGGAATCACTCACAGCCGCACAACTCTTATCCACTAGGCCCCCGCAACAGGATAAGTTATGAAAGAATGGCTGTGGGGCTCACGACAATATGGCGGATCAACCGCAACTACCGCAAAAACAGGCCGTTAGAAGAGTTAAACCTGATTACGAAAATACAGTTCTAAATTTTCACCGCCAAAGAAGTCGCGACTTACTATTACCTTACGTTGACTCTGAAAGAAAAGAAAGGGGGCCGTACGAAGTATTAAGGAGAACGCCTTACATTAAAACTAAAGACGAGGAGCCGATGCAGCATATAAGAGCACAGCTGAAAAATGAAACTTTTTTTTTCGCGTAGTTGGTCGGCTAGTAAGGAGATTGCGCTTGAGACTCTTTACGGAAGCAGATACGAAGAAACGTACACTTTGTCGTGCGACACCGAGCATCAGTTGAGTTCATTTCGAGTCTTTCAGCCCTTCATCTTTCTCATCTGAGGCCTGTCCGAAAGAAATTTACGTGCACCATGTACCTTTTGTTGTGTGTATGTGTGCGCATGTGTGTGTCTCTGTGTTTTCGTCGAATTTCCCAAGCGCAATCCCCTCTAACAAATTTATTTATTATTTATTATTTATTATTTATTATTTATTATTTATTATTTATTATTTATTATTTATTATTTATTATTTATTATTTATTATTTATTATTTATTATTTATTATTTATTATTTATTATTTATTATTCATTATTTTATTATTTTATTCCAGAATATTGCCGAAAACATACATATGAACACTGGTCGGTAACTGAAACCTAACGATATTAAGGAAACAGAGAAACCCCAGCAAAACTACCTTTCTAAGCCAATAAGAATATAAACATCAACCGTACCTATAAACTGCAACGCTGATATGAAAGCGCTGCATTGCAATATTCTAAAAAAACATATTTGTTCAACAAGACAAGTGCTTGCTGCTCCAGGGCTAAACGAAATTGGGAACCTGATAGCCTATAGACTCAGCAAGTTCCAATCTACTATGGTACGCGGGAAAAGGCTAGATTGAAATGAACTAGTCTTCGTGCAAAACTTAAAGCCATGAAAGCTGTCCGAAATGCAGAGCAGTTATTCGCCATAATGGACTGCAGCACCGTTATCCGCCCACTGCTGCCACACAATGCATTTCAAATTTCCCGCCTTCGCAGTGCTCGTGCGCCGCTGCCTGAAACTGCGCCAGCGGGAGTACTGTTCTTTCTATATGCTTGCTTTAATTTCGTATGCTGGCTCTGTTGTGCGTCATTTCGAGTGCGTTTTTTTTTTTTTTTCCTTGAGCGGCTAGCTGGAGCCTTTCTGCGGCATTTCGAACCCGCCATTTCTTCCTTGCGCGGCCGCTTTTTTCGCTTGCGATCGTAAACACCAAACCAACGAAAGTTCCTAGCTAAATGAATGCGGGAGCTGCTGGTTACATACACACATGTTGCTTGAAATATACCTGCAGTTTTCTTTGCGTTAAACAACGGGCGATGTATGACTGTAGGTACGGGAGATGTATGTAGGTACAGCAGCGTGACTCCAGGCAGCTGCGTGTCCTAAATGCAAATTTCCGCAGTGTAGTAAATAAAGTTGATAAGCTGGAAGATCTGCTTCTGAAATACGACCCGCATGTAGCAATCATAACTGAAACTTGGCTTCACGAGGGGATCACGGATGATATGCTAATCGGTCCCTCGCACCAGATATTTCGCCGCGATCGCGTTTCCCGCGGAGGTGGGGTGGCGATAATATTGAAGAGCACGTTTTCTGCCACATTGTTGCCCCAAATTGCTGATCATGAAAGTTTATTTCTGAAAGTCAACTGCTGGGGCCACATTTTTACAGTGTGCGCAGCGTATCGATCGCCCTCATCGCCACCTCAGTACTTATCTTCTCTGTACAGATACATGTCTTCCCTGGTGCATGAAAAAATTATAATGGGAGGTGACTTTAATTTACCGTCAATCGACTGGTCACGCAAAAATGTTATTGATTTGTTCGATTGCCCATTGGTAGATATAATGTTAGCATGCGATTTGCAACAAGTAGTACGAACCATCACGCATGAACATGGTGACGGCGGCTCAATATTAGACGTTGTTTTCTTAAGCAACGCATTTACCGAATATGAATTAAGTTTGGAGACGGGAGTATCGGACCATAAAATAGTACTTCTTACATGCGATTTTGATAAGTGTGTACCTAATAGGCCTGTACTTAAAACAATCAAACACTTTACACGTGCTGATGATCAATCCGTACTTGACAGACTGTGGGAGCTTGTTGACAATATTTCTGATACTGATCCACGAACGCTTTGGGAAACATTCAAGAAAACTGTGAAGGACTGTATTAACAAGCACGTTCCCTTACGCCGCATTAAGTCACAGCGCAAAAGTCCCTGGATTGATCGGAACGTAATACACCTAAAAAGAAGACTAAAACGCGCAAGAAAGAAACAGGTCGTAAGTGTTCAGCTGATACAGACGCTGCAGACTGAGCTCTCCGCAGCGCTGGCGACTTCTAGAAATAAATATTTTGGAATAACGCTGCCAAACTTCATGAAAGAAAGCCCGGAAAAGTTTTGGCGTTATCTAGCCTCCAAGAGTGGTAAGCTAGAACAAATCCAACAAAACGGTTCTCTTATCACTGACGCCCGTTCAGTGGCCGACAAGGCAAACGACTACTTCCATTCAGTATTTTCCGCACCACACGATAACAGTTATCCCTTGGTTCCTACAGCATGCCCTCCTGGAGATTTTATATGTCAGAACGGCGTGCTATCATTGCTGGTCAGTGTACGAGACAAGTCATTTAGTGGACCAGATGGCATACCCAACGCATTCTTGCGCCGATACGCCGAACCAATATCTCACATTTTAACTGAAATTTTTCGTTTGTCCTTAGCGTCTGCCATTTTGCCTTATGACTGGCTAGTTGCTCGCATATTGGCAGCACACAAGAAGGGTGATCGTTTACGGATAGAAAACTACCGCCCGATCTCATTAACGTCTACATGCTGTAAATTGATGGAGCACATTGTTGCTCACTACATAACAGACTTTCTCGAACGTAACGGCTTACTTTCCGAATTTCAGCACGGTTTTCGTAAAGGGCTATCGACGCACACACAGCTGATAGCTACGGTGCACAAAATTGCCTCTGCCCTTGATTCGGCCAGCCAGATTGACTTGGTGTTCCTCGACTTCAGCAAAGCGTTCGATCGTGTTCCTCATGGTAAACTTTTAGGCAAGCTACTAAACATTGGTATACCCGATTTTCTTGTTAACTGGATTAAATCTTACCTTTCCAACAGGACTCAATATGTGGAGATCTCTGGGTGTTCGTCAGGCGCATTACCTGTCTTATCAGGTGTTCCACAGGGAAGCGTCTTGGGCCCAATTCTCTTTTTAATTTATGTAAATGATATTACTTCAATTGTCTCGTCTGATGTTCAAATACGATTATTTGCAGATGATTGCATAATTTCCAGAAATATTACATGTCCTGGGGATCAAATAATCTTAAATGACAGCCTGACACGTATTGGCCAATGGTGCACGTCGTGGTCCATGAAGTTAAGACTGTTCTACTGCGAGTCACAAATAAAAGAGAGCCGTTTAAATTTTCTTATTGTATTGATGGGGTGACTGTTAAAGAAAACCCGGAACACAAATATCTAGGGGTGACATTTACTAATACGTTATCATGGTCTAAGCACATTGAAAATACCTGCGCAGCTACCATGCGCAAGCTTGGGTTCATAAGGCACAAACTTAAAGCTGCCCCTACAGAAGCAAAACTGTTGGCTTATAAGACCTTAGTGTTACCTAAGCTTGAATACGCCAACATTGTTTGGGACCCCTTTTCTAAAAAAGACAAGCAAAAGCTAGAAATGGTGCAGCGCCGGGCAGTGCGTTTTATTTTCAACAAGTACAGATCCACTGATTCCCCGTCTTCGTTAATGGTGCAAAATGGAATTTCAACTTTTGAGCAGCGACGTAAACTAGCCCGCCTAAAATTTTTGTTTTCGCTTTTTCATGGCCACCTGAAGCTCAACGCAAACCCTTACGTCAAGCCGTTCTTACCTCGAGCGTCGAGACATCGCCACTCACACAATTTTCTTCCTTACAAAGCTCGCACAAATCTATTCAAATACTCTTTCTTCCCGCGGACAATTGCAGAGTGGAATGCATTGCCGAGTTCGGTCTTCTCTGCGCGAACTGCGGCCGATTTTTCAGCGAAGGTGTTTGCTGCCCTAGATTATTAACATCTTTATGTCAGAGGTTTGCCCACTGATTGCTGGTGCTTTTCTAGTTTCTGTGTAGCTCTTGAATGGTTGAGGATGTTTTATTAGTGGGTTTCATTGCTTGTTGGGAACACTGCGTATTTGTTTGATCCTTTTGTTTCTTTGAAGTTGAAACATTTAGGGTGGTCTCTTAATGTACGAGCTCTATTGTACAATGGTTTTGTTTTGCTTGACCTAGAGACATAGAGTGATCGTTGCAACTTTTTAGTTTACAGTGAGTTTTGCACTGTGCAACGGTTTTTGCTTAAAATGGTTTTGCCGTTACTTCCTACCTGAAAATGAGTGTATAATTGTATGTATGTGTGTGTATTTGTTTATATATTTATACTTTTCGTGTGTGTGACCAAAGCATGGTAATTGATATGTATTCACCGCTACCATGCGATACATGTAACTTTCCCTTCTGCCCTCCTGCTTGGTCCTTAGAGGACTGCAGTATGTACTAAATAAAAAAAAAACAAGCACCAGTGGTTCACGAGGCTCGAACGGTTGTGACTAGTTAAACCGTGTATTTTTCGAAGCCTCAGCGTGACCCCCTGACGACGGCACATCAGGCTCTACTTGGGTCCGTTTTCTCGCTGCGCCGCCTGATTCCGACAGTCGCATCGACCGTTAGCGAGCTACGACGACAAGGCGAGCCCACATAGCGCCTGCACTTATAGGCTCTATTGCATGTACTCCTGTGTGACGCGTTCTCCGCGTGGTTAGTGGCCTAAGGCTTTGGCCTATATTATTACCCCCAAAAATCCATCTGTTAAAAGCTGTTTCTCTGAACTAAACTTTTGGTTATAGGTTCTCGCAACTCTTTTTTCGTTATTGCCGAGTAACCCCCGCGCCTTTATTATAACCACGGCACCCCTTCATTTTTATTCACTCGGTGCTCAGGCCCCTCACGCTCCTTCTTGTGCCTTCGTCCGCGAGACGGGTGCCTACCTGTACCTGTAAAATGTGTTATTTTATGCCATTAGATATATTATTGCGAATAAAGAAAAGGCCTAGCTCTCCATTCGTTCCCTCTCCCGCACTATGACTTGCTCGCCTTGAAACTTCCAGCTCACTTACGTGTGTAATAATAGAAGGCAATATTGACCTAATATTGATCGATGCTGCCGGTTGAAATTTTCATACACATAGCGCTTCGGTCTGATTAATGACACAACGCACGTGCTGCCGGTCATTTTTGTCGTAAAAATACCTTAGCTCCATTTTGAAGGAATTACGAGCCATGGGAGGTGCCGATAAATGTAGAAGCTTACTCCTGCCCCTCCATCTCACACGACTTCTTAGTCGCACATTAAACAAGAAAGCTTAAATTATCGAGGAAACGTCGCTTTCTTTTCTTCGCTCGTGTCGACGCAAAGTAATTGCGAAAGTAAACTCGAGCTACGAAGGTGAAATTGCCGTTTATTTTTAGTGCAAGAGGACAAAAAAAAAGATGTTCGGAAAGTGAGTGCTGGGCATCGCGCAATGCACTGCGTTGCGAAGGGTATAACTGGTATAACCGTCAGTTTTTGTCAAGCTTACTTTAAGAAAGACATGGCTGCTGAATTTGTATCCGCATTTTCTGAGCTTTCAATACCGCAGTAGGGCTTATCAATATACATGACATCTTATAGGCTGCACAACAAATGTTTTCCCTCGACGCCAGAAAAGCATGCGCTGTCCCAGCTTTTTCTTTATATAGCATGCACGGCGACAGCCGATTCGTTGGTCGGGACCTCATCACGGCGTGAACCAGGAAGCGCATGCGCAGGACGCTCGGGCCAGAGCAAGTAGTATCCTTTGCAAAGCAGCCTCGAGCAGTGCGACAGGTGCGCTACTTGTCGTTGTTCCTTGCTAGTTCCTTTTGGCCTCCGCCAGTGATAAGGTGAGCGCCATGAGAGATGCATGTATACATGCCCGGCTTTTCGACAGCTTGCGGCTTAAACAGCCAAGCAGGTTACGGGACTGTGCTGGGACAGTTTACCGTTCGCTCTGACTTCTGTTTTAATGCGTAGCATTCCTTGCCGAGTACCCCCACAGCAAGGACCATGTAACGGTCTGCATTTCCACGAAAATGCAGAAATCGCAGAAGTTCCACCTGTAATCCTTATAATAACGTAAATGGAGATAACTGATCGCGCGAAATTTTGAAAATCTAAAAAATAACAAAAATATACAGAAAATTATGGAAAAGGGCGAAACGTGTAACGCCCTGCATTTACGCAATAAGGCAGATTTCGTGAAAGTTCCACCTGCAATCGATATAATAGAGTAAATGGAGATAATTGGTCGGACAGGATTCTTGAAAAAACAAGAAATGGCTGTAAAAAACTCACACTCTACACCAGCGTCCTAAGAATGCTGCTCATTAGTAGAAAATTCTCTGAATTTCTTCTGATTTTTTGGAGGGTAAGCACTGGCAGGATGCACCTTTCAAGGTCATTCATCTCGTCGCAATGACATCCATCCGCCGGCACGCAATCTGCGTGTTTCTTTCTTATCGATTCGCTTGCTCAGCTTCGCCGCGGCGGCACCACGTGTTTATAGTGAGGGTGAAACGACTGTTCTGCCTCCATCTTCATGTGTTAAAGTGATTAATCTGCAAGATTGCTGTGTTAGGAGTCCTCCAGGCGAAAAAATTAGTGCCCATCCACTTTGCGAAGAAGATTTACGTGCGAAGCTGGACGCAATTCACGGAGTGCACAAAACAAAGCACGTTTGTTGGTAAGTTGCGATTTAGCATACTTCCTAGCCAATTAGCTAAATGAAACTTCGAAGGACCCGAGCATTATTCTAGCGGACAAACATCGAGCTGTCTGTTCTCTCCTGCTTCGTAGGCATCTTAGTGTTTGTGTAACACACCAACCAAATCCCTTCGACCACTGAAAACACTGGGCAGGTTGCATTGGGCCGTTTGACGTCCCCGTTTAAACCACGGACCATGGACCAGAACCATGGACGTATCATCTCTAAAGGCATGAAACCTATAGTTGCGAGTGCACGCGCGCGCAACCCGTGCACGCATATATATACCTGCAATCGGTAATGTACGCGTGCTCAGAAGTGAAAGACAGTCGAAAATGTCGCTCTGAAGGCCTATTAAGCTGAACAAGTAATATTGGCTCACTTCGGCGTTCCATGCGGGCAAGTCGCTGCTCATCAGGGAAGAATTCGCAGCTACTCGACGAGCCGGAACTTGAGGCGGGAGCGTCTGCGGCAGCGATTTTTCGTTGTTTTCGCCCCCATTCGCGCTTCTGTTCGGGCTCACGCTTCTTCAATTCCCGCTCTTATCCTCCAAGCGAATGAAATTTGTCCGTACCGCAGCTACCTGGGTGGCCTGGAGCTTTATTCTTGCGGACAAACATGTGGCTGTCCGCCTCCCTGCCCCGTCGAATGCATCTTATAATTGTCTGTGTAACTCCCCAATCCAGACCCGAACAGCTTGATTACGCAGGACAGCTTACAGGGCGCACTGAGCCATGTGACTCTCATGTTTAAATCTCCCACCAGCATAACCAGCAAGTCATCGGTAGCGGCATGAAGCACCGCTGTGCGTGCACTCACCCTCCTTTCACCCCCAACCCGCGCACGCATAAACCGGCCACTGGAGATCAGCGTGTCCTTAGGGGCGAAAGACACCGGCGAAAATGTCGCTCGGAAAGCCTCTTAAGCTGAAGAATAATTATGGGCTCACGCCGTAGTTCCACCCGGGCAAATTCTTCTTCAACCGGGAGGAAGTCGCAGCTACTCGGCGAGGTGGAATTTGAGGCGGCAACGTCGGCGGGTATACATGTTTTGCGGAGGCGGCTTTAGGTCGTTTTTACGCCCGTTCGTGCTTCTGTTCATTCGCCGGAATCATTTGATGACGGCGCCACCACCGTTGTCAGTCGATTGCGCAACTTTTGAAAGAGGAATGGGTGTTGGCGAGAGAAACAGCAGCTGTGAAAGAGGGGTTGGCGGTGGCGAGGTGGATCCCCGAGCGGTGCCAGGTAAAGCGGCTTCACCGGACTGAAAACTTCGGGGGGTAGACATATGCTGCTTCGCAGTAAAAGCGGACAGATACTACTTGAAGGGTGCTTGCATCCCGCATAGAAATCTTGTCGCCCAGCGGTGGCTGCATGTGTCGCCTGTGCGTGCGGTCAGCGCACGCCAACCATAGGCGAGGGCTTAGCGATTGGTATATGTATACACTATGCTGAGGGAGTTTAAAGGAACGAGGACTAAAGAAACGCACGATGGACACGTGTGAAAGCGCTGCTTTTCCGGTGCGTGGTCCCTCAGCCTTACCATCGATGGTGCGCCGGCTGGGCTGTCCTTGCGTGCCCTCTAGCGCAAGCGAAAGGATGAATTCAATTATTCAGTAGGTGCAGCTATAAACGGCCGGCTGTAAAATCTCAAGCAAAAGCGAACTTTCAAAAATCCCAGTGCGCATAGTCTTTGCTTTCGTGCGTGATAACAATGTTTAGAAGGTTTTAGCCTGAGCCATTTTTTTATTGTGAAAGCGTACTTAGCGGAGTACCCCAGTCCACCACTACTTAAAGGCCAAATGCACTCAAATTTTACCTTGGCCAAAGGTATTTTGAACGTACATTACGTACCACCAAACCAACTGGGACATGACTGGTATCCACTAGGAATGAATTGTTAACCAGTAAAATACGTCTAAAATACCTCTATCGCAGACGACTCTGCACCTGCCGGCGGGTCGCGCAAACAGCCACGGAGTGGAAATGACATTTCGGCCGGCTGCGTGCTTTGTACTTCAGCCAGCCAGCCGGACCGATCGAGCGCCGCTGGGCGGGCTTCTCCGAGGGCTGTTGCGCGCTCAGTCAAAATAAACAGGTTTTTTGGACTCAACCCCCATATGTATAAGCGGACGGGTTGGGTCGGAGAGCCGTCGTGGCGACTCCAGTCGACCCAGAGGCAGGGGGTAGGTTGACTCGTTCGTCGGGCTGAGTCGGCGGGCCGCGAGGAGTAGAATACCGCATTTGCACGATCCTAACGCACCCCAAATTGTGACGAACGGGTAAGTTCACGCAGGAAAATTAAAAAAAATTGATACTGACTCTACTGCGCAGATGAAAAAGACATGACACCACGTACCTGAAAGGAGACTTCATTTGGCGTATGCAACTGTGGAAGCCAAAAACGAATTGGGCTTCATAAGATTGCTTATCCAGCTGCTGCTGAAAATAAAGTTATAGCGGGGAACATTGAAGCTGTTTGCGATTTCAAGTGCTTTGATCTTCATAATTCTAGGCGTGACGGGCTAATCGCAGCAGCGCAAAAAATGTGCAACAGCTGACCAGGGTATGCGGCATGCCATTGAGGAATTAGTGCGCCGAAATTCACTCACGTGGTGTTGACAGATTATTTGTATTGTATTGAGTTGGATTTTGGGGGGACTTCGTGTCCGTTCCGTATGGCAATGCTGCTGGCCGCTTTGAAGACTATTTCTGTTTTACCGCGGTGGCTAAGTGGCTAAGGCCTTGCGCTGCAGTGCTGAGCACGAGGTCGCGGGTTCGATTCCCGGCCGTGGCGGCTGCTTTTCTGATGGAGGTGAAAAGCAAAAACTTTCGTGTGCACGAGATTTCGGCGCACGTTAAAGATCCCCAGGTGGTCAAAATCAATCCGGAGCCCTCCACTACGGCGCGCCTCATCACCTGCGTTGCGTCGGCGCGTGAAACCCTTCAATCAATCAAGCCTGTTTCTGTTTTGAGCCCGATTGTAACGCCCACACGACTATTAAGGCTTTCTTTTCGCAAAAAAAGGGTGCGCGTTAGAATCATGAAATTACGATAGCTCCTTTTCCGGAAACCCCGCCGCTCCCCTCACCTCGATTCTTTGAACGGGGTTCATATAAACGCGGGAGGGGTCGAGGTAGCTGAACCCGCCAGTCGACTGGACCCTTTCTCGTCGAGTCCATGTATCCGAAGCGTTTCTGTTGCGCTCTGGTCAGCTACGGCCGGCCGGCCGCTCCAGCCGCTCGTTCTCCGGCTGCAACGTCACTTCACCTGACCGTAATGGTTGCGCTCTTCTCCATTTCGGCTTCAAATTCAGCGATTTTTACTGGTCTTTGGCGCTTGCACGCGTGTATTTATGGTGTCAAATTTTGTATCTCGCGGTTTTTTTAGGCAGACTGTACGGAAATAGGGTTTTCGAGAGGCCAAAATTTTCAGTTCAGTTGGCATTTATCTGCACGAAAATGAATAAATGATTAGGCTAGCCCGTTTAAAAAAACATTAGAATGGTGTAGGTAGAGATTGTTAGTCGAATTAAATCTTAAAGAACCGGAAATTAAATTTCAAAAAATTAATTATCCTAAATAGGAACTAACGAAATCAAACGTGCGTGATTTATGCACTTCCTCGCGAGACGAATACACAAGTAAACAAGTAGCGAAAAAATAAACCGAAACACCAGGAATCGTGAGAAAGCCTTAGCGGTGTGGAGCCCTGCATCAGCACAAAAATGGGAGATTGGTGATGTTAACACATTTTATTGTTATAGCGGCGTAAATCGTAAGGCTGTGCGAATATCCGCAACTTTTTAATACCAAAATTCTAAATATCTTTTTTCTAAGTATATCGAAGTTCAAAAACGCAAATACGCAATGATTTCAGTAAATTCGAACACATGAAATTATGCCTTGCTGAAAACGAGAAATTTTCACCCAGAACACGCGCAAGAAAAATTGGCGATGCTTGCACTAAGTCGCGCAAGGCTTGAGCCATAACGGAGCTGGAGGATTTCTTTCTATTTAAGCACTGAAGGACACACCACCACGCATTGCATTAGGTTTGAAATTGTTTATTTACATGTTCCGTCACCCCTTTTCGCTGGAGTAATAGTAGTGATCGTCGTATCCACCTGTATAATCGTCTTCCTCATGCATGACTGGCGGGCCCGGATGGTTTTGTCCGCAGGCTGTCTCACAAAGTGGAACGCAGCCGGCGGCAACCGTCTGTAGCGCGAGCTGTCTTGTGCCCCCTCTTGAGGCGCGGACGTCCTCTTGGTACTAGAGTTCCTGTATATGCTCCCTACGGGAGCTCCCGTAGGGAGCATACAGGAACTCTACTTGGTACCTTCTGTGAGCGCCACGTGCAAGCCTGGCGGACGCCGGGCGCTCCTCGTGATCGGTAAACGTCGAGAGTAACTATGCCCAGGGGTTTTCTGATGACGCCGCTCACATTAAGGTCAGCAACAACAGCTCCGCTGTTAATATATTCTTCGTAACGAGTTAAAACTTGTTCGGCACCTGGTGTATTGCACTTTGAACGCTTACTATCGACCGCCGCAAACATGAATCGGCTTTCTTCGCAAGCGGCGATGGGCTTTTCCGCAATGCACTGGTGACGTGCGGCGGAACGGCAATAGGAAAGCGTTTTTGAGGAGCGCCTCATCAACTTCGTGCTAGTCTAACTACAGGCTCATGAATCTCACTTTGCGTCCTGATAGCGTGGTCGCGCTCGAGCTCCCCTTTTCAGCGCTCCTCAGATAGGATTGAGGGGGTGACAAATTTTTATTCACCGAACAAAGCCCAGTTTGCGCAAATTAAGTTGATCTTTTTTACGCGTAATGTTCCTTTTTTTCTGTTTAGGACACCAAAAAGACAGTAATCTTGCCTAGCTTTGTACTCATAAAAAAAAACGATAAAGTTTTCTTTCCAACAAGGCGTTTACACTACCCACTGGCGGAGATGGTTGCAAATTGACTGCCTGTGCCCGTTTATCCCGCATTTGTGTCAATTCTGTTTGTGCGTCTATATTACGATTGGGCAAGAAATCTCTTTCGTGGTAGCCAGATTTAAGATTATTTTGTGTGAGGTGTAAGTGCGTTTTGGAAGTAAAAAAAATTCCCCGCATTTCCCCGAGGGGAAGAATGTGAAAGTGCGAATGCACGAGTTGAATTTGCGCGGTTCGGTAATGTTCGCGAAAGAGAGATCACACACCCACACACACAACTACAAAGAAAGAAAGATGCATTTATTCACAGACACCTATTTGTGTTGTAGTTGTACTTGATTGCTAGAGCGGATCTCAGCTTTGAAATTTCGTGTCAATACTCCTTTAAGCGGGTGCATTAGCCCTTCTCACGCCCGATTCTTGGCCAATCCCCCACGTGGGTATGTGCCATGTCAGCGGCCAGGCAGCGCGCGCCCATCTCCCCCCGTTGCCAAGGAAGACGAGGAGCGCACGCACCCGCAGCTGTTGCTATGCGGACGGCGGCGGACGCTTCAGGCTTGCTTAAGAAGTGCATTCGCACTTAAAATTATTCGTTCTTAGTACAGATAAAGAGACCGGCGAGCACAGGATTGGAAAGAGGGGATGATACCATCACGCCATTAGGGCATGCCTAACAGGGTTTATAAGTCAGGCTAATTTTTACTACATGAAGGTTCTTGGAACTGCTATTTGGCTTTCCTTTGCGTAATTCTATTTCTCATTCATAGTTTGTGAGAATATACAGTTATCTGCTGGTTACACTGATACAGAGAAGCACTTATCGTTAAAATCCCCGCATGAGGTAAAATTTGTCCTATATTGAATACAGCGCCATAAATATAGCTAAAGGCAGCAGGATTGCTTCTTTGTGTTGGTTTTATGCTACAGTAAAATTACCCAAACCTTCTTAAAGGCGAGCCTTTTATTATTCTACAGGCTAGTTACGGAAGCGCTATTAAAAAATTGTAAATTTCAGTTGTCTTAGTGAAAATCGCTAATTATTTGCTTTTATTCGTGCAACTATTCGGCCAAAATCCTTTTCACTTCGTATTTGCTTCGAGAACGGAGCAATATTCGCCCACCCACAGTAAATGGAGATAATAGGGCAAAAAAATAAAAATAGAAATACTAAATGTAAACGGACGAAATCAAAAACATCTGCTTTATACACCAAGTTTGTGTTTTTCATCATATATGATGAAAAACACAAGTGTAAAAAAAAATGACGAACAAGCCCCTGCCGTGAAATCGAGGCTTCGACGGACGCTCGTCTGGTCGGGAATGACATTGAAGTACATAATAAAGAATACGCCGAGGTTTTTAGTGTGAACAAGGCTCTCGTTCGGGGTGCCGAAACGTCATTCCTTAATTTTCTCTTGAGGTCGGCGTATTCTTTATTCAAGCCCCTGCCGTGTAGCGCCCTATTTATCCGCGCAAATTGCATAATTGTCAGATTTAACACGTTCAATAGTTAGAGTAGTGTAAAGATAATTAGTCGACGATTTTTTTTAATGAAAATAAGATTAAAAGGGAAAATTTTTCTTAAAATAAGCTAAATCAATGAAAAATGGACTCCCACTTCCGGCCCTGCCTAAGTGGGTGACCAGCGAAGCTTTTTAGCACATGATGTAGAGGTGACACAGAATTGAGGCGAACGGTACGAGGGAATTTTATTTCTCTTTAATCCCTAAGAAAAACGCATACATACATACACGCACACACATTTATTTTCACCCTACTGATCCTAAAAATAGGCAGATCAATCGTACCTGATTCCCTCCAAATGCATACATGCATCTCTACGTGATGAGGCGTATAAACTTGATGTCCAGAACATGTTTTGAACGGCGTGCTACTTTGTAGATGACCGCGTTCTAATATCACACTCACCGCGACGTTCCTTTCCTAACGCCGCGTGCTCGGTCGCCTTATCAGGACACACGACGCCGCGCATACGTCATTCATTCGGAGAGATACATGGCTCCGACCCAAGCGGTGATATGTGTTGCTTCTGCAGTTGGCTCTTTCACTCTTACCTTTTAGGGGAGAGTTTACGCTCCGACAGAATTTACGATATGCGTTTGCTTTGACGGTAAGCTTGGTCTTTGTTAGGTGGTTTTCCTACATAACCCACCCACCGCCCGCGCGCGCGCGCGGATGCTATGTTAAAGAAGTTTCGCCTGAAATGTATATCTTACACTCCGCCGGCCCGCGACGGAGACAACAATAAAATAGCCCGGGAAAAGCAAGCCGAAACACGAAAAGAAAAAAAACATGACGAAGCACCAGCCATGTAGTGCCCCGTACCTGCACAAAGATCCATAATTCGCGAAGTTGCAACATCGGATGATTAGATTACAGTAAATGTAGATTATTGGTTCAAGGCGAAAAACTCAAAATGAAAAGAAAATGGGTGAGAAGGATTACACGTTAGCAGAACCTTCTCAGAATTTCGGAATTTCTGAACACTTTTGCCTGCACACGGCATCTCGCTGGCTTGGCCGGTTCCCGCTCTGATAAGGTACTGACATGCTAATCAGGCGACGCTTGCGCGATTTTCTTCTTACATTTTGTGAGAGAAGCTTTAAAGAACAGGCGCCCAACCATTAAAGGTACATAGAAACCATTGCAGCGAATGAACGCTGCTAACATGCACACATTCGTCCTCTTCCTCTGTCCAGTTCCAAGTAGATCACGGGCAGTCCGAAGGTTCACCACGGCCAAAAAAGGCTCACATCAACTAACATCAAAGACTACAACTCTAGATGCATCAGGTCGACGCACTTCGTGGTGCGTGCGTGACTCTTAGCACTGCGGAAATCGAGTTTTGGGGAGAACAGACAGGTCTACGAACCAGCGTTCACACCGACGTAGCAGAATACTATAAAAAACCGTTTCCCGAAACAGCGCACCGTTGAAAACTTGCCTGTACAAGACAAAGGAGAGGGAGGAAGAGGGAAAACTACCGTAACCAGATATAAGCACTAATCTATAGCCCCGATACACATCAAGGCCTTAACGCAAACGGTTTATCATTCTGTATATAAACACGTGTTTTTTTTTTCTGTGAATAATAAAGCATCACCATTGAACCAACACGCATCAACCTACAAACAATTAAACCCTCACGCCAAGCAAGCATGCTTTGCATACAAGAAGTAAAAAATAGGCAGTGTGTGATACTGAACAAATACACAGCCAGAACAAATGTAACTGGGACATAAATATATGGACCTGAACAACACTAATGCTTGATATTGGGCTACTTGGGTACACATGACTTCATAAAAAAATGCTCAGGGACTAGGACTAAAGAAGTGACAGACACGAGCGCCGTGTTTGTAACGTCTTCAGTCCTATATTCCCCGCGCTATTATGGGATCTGAACAACACGTGCATTGCTTGTGAATAAAAAAAAAACAGGAATGAGATGGTGGGGAGTGTAGCAAATTTTGTGACCTAATTTCACTAGCCCAATAACCCACGTGGAATTCAACTTTCGTAAAACAGCGGTCGACAATTTTTATGTTCATTAAGTACATTTGTATTTGTGTTTCAGCTCCTACTACCTACACACATTATCACACCTGACATGATTGCGGAGGTACATTCGAACACTAGCCCAAGTTACCCTCTTCTCACCTCCCATCTAAAATCCGAGCTCTATTGAAAGCCGCTCCTTTCCGAAAACTTATCGCTAAGAACTAAGGAGGCACTACAACACCATTTTACTGCGACTGCAGAAGAATATGTTGTTGGGCAAGTTGGTATTTGGCTGAACACAACATACCGAAGCGAAAGGTAGACGAAGGCTTACAAGACGCACAGTACAAGTGCTGTGGCTGTTATAGACACTGTTACAAGGCCTGTGACCGTTATAGTCGAGTACGGCTGGACAAGATTTTAGAATGTGAAACAGTTCGATGTTTAGAAATGGTAACACATTCCCAATCTCCGTGCAGTGATCCAGATAGCTGTTTCCCAGTTCCGTGCCGTGGCCGTTACTCATATGCGGGGTTGAAATGGGGCGATCTGCGAAGTGGGCCATACATGGCCATGAGAAGAATGTCTGCAATGTCAGAACAACGCGACGCACTCGTCAGACCAGGCCTACCGCCTGCGGTGGTACTGGTAGCCTCCGTGTTTGTGGATGACGTAGACGACCTTATGACCTCCGTAGCCTCCGTGGCCGCCGTGGCCGTGACCGTGACCATGTCCATGTCCATGTCCATGTCCATGTCCATGTCCATGACCATGACCATGACCATGACCATGACCATGACCGTAGCCGTGACCATGACCATAGCCGTGACCATGGCCATGACCGTGACCATGACCGTGACCGTAGCCGTGATGGCCATGGCCGTAGTGGTGCTTGTGGTGAACCGTCTTGGTGTGGTGGTGGACGGGTATGTACACCTTATGCACGTGGTGCACGTTGTGGATCTTGTGTTTGGTGTGGTGCTTGTGGTACACCCTGCGAGGAAGGGGTGAGAAATAGAACACGATATTGGCGCTGGACTTAACACTGCAATTCGGTGTACTTGGAAACGAAAACTTGAGAACGCGCACAAGACCGCTGATTTATCAGCCAGTAAGGTTGGCGCTTTTATAAGCAAAGTGTACCGTCGCGAACGCCGGCCGGATTTTTAGGGGCGAAGCCCCTTATGTGCTCGGGCTGTCGGCGTCTCATGTATTCACGGTACTAAAACACCGGGAGACTCGTTTCCCAACGCTCCGCTCTAAAACGTTTCATATCCATGGGCAAAAACGCGTATACGAAAAGAACGCACCGGTACACTCGTTTTCCAATGCCTCGCGCTAGAAATCTTCGTGCGTCAAAGGCACGAGACTTTTACAGCAAAGCTGTATACCTCTATTCCCCAATGGTTTCATCTCCGTGGACAAAAACGCCATGGCGCGAAGGCCTAAGACGTCGAGCAATCAGCACATAAACAGCATTATACACTTCATAACTTCGAAACCGCACCATATATCTAAACCGCATCATCGAAGCCGTATCATAACTTATACACTGCATGCTTCGCCCCTCCCTAGGTTTCACGTTAGCGGATATGGCCCGGTTTTTTTAAAGACGATAGTCTTTTTTGGGCTACTTAAACGCAGAATTTTGGCCTGTCTGTCTGTCTGTCTGTCTGCCTATCTGTCTGTCTGTCTGTGACTCGATTCAGCCACCCGGCCAAAGTGAAACTGAATTTGCGCAATAGTCTTATATACCCACACCTAAGCATCTAAGTCCAGTGGCCATCTTCATATTTGTCAATATTGTTGAACAAGCACAAAAGCATTACGCAACTGTGAGGAAGAAAATCAATACATACGCCATTTTTGCAGTGTTCCTCTCATAAAAATTTCATGGATGCTTGGTTTTTGCGATATCAACTGAAATACTATTACAACTGCAGAAATCGTCGCCTGCTGTTGCCTGTGCCACTATAGCCCCTGGCGGAATTTTAAGAAATCAAACGGCAACAGTAACGATTGATTGATTGATTGATTGATTGATTGATTGATTGATTGATTGATTGATTGATTGATTGATTGATTGATTGATTGATTGATTGATTGATTGATTGATTGATTGATTGATTGATTGTAGGGTTTAACGCGCCGACGCAACGCAGGCGATGAGGCGCGCCGTAGTGGAGGTCTCCGGATTAATTTTGACCACCTGGGGATCTTTAACGTGCGCCGAAATCTCGTACACACGGGCGTTTTTGCTTTTCGCCTCCATCAGAAAAGTGGCCGCCTTGGCCGGGAATCGAACCCGCGACCTCGTGCTCAGCAGCGCAACCACTAAGCCACCGCGGCGGGTAACAGTAACGAAAGGTTCCGCTAGATAGATTCCACGTTTCGCTTGGAATGCACGTGGAGCAGGGCAACGCGGTTCAATAAACATAGGGTGCCTCAAATCACGCGCGTCTCCGCCGCACGGCAGCGCTGGCATCGAGGCACCCGACCTGGAGCAGTAGAACGCGGTAAATTTAAATTGAGTTGAGCAACCCTCCAGCGTGTTATTTTGTGAGGAACGATACGGGAGAGGAACAGCATGAGAGGTGAGCGGTAAAGAGAAGGGAGGTGTTTGCATTGCACGGGCGCCAGTCGACTATCGTCTTTCGTCGACATTAGCAACGAAAGGAGCAGTTACGCGGCCATATTTCGTGGCGCTTTTTCTTACATATCCGGCTTATGCTTGTAAATAAGGACCTTATTTTTCCGCAGGAATCACAGTAAAAACAGGGAAAACTACATATAAATGTCAGGGATATAACGGGCATCTCAAATTATAGTCAGTTGTAACTCGATAGCCAGTTGTAACTCTAATGCACATCAACTTTTTCCACCCCAGTATCGAACTTCTGTATACTGGAAGCTGAAGTCACTCGAATAATACACGTAAGCCGAAATCAGTGTATTAAAATGTGCTTGCGTGTGTGCGTGGCGAAAGAGCTAGGTGATCTCGCAAATTTTGAATTGAATTGAGCAAACCTCCATTGAATTCACCATAGGAGAATTGAGAGGGGAGTGGGAAAGTGTAAGAAAGGGAAGATGCTCCTACTTGGCAGGGGGGACAGATGGCTGCCGTCTTCTGACATTTTCAGCAAAGCAAGCAGATCCTGGACGTTTTTTTGTGTCTAAGGATTTCTTATACTTACACTTACACTTACGCTTACACTTACACTTACACTTACACTTACACTTACACTTGCAGACTGGCATAAGGATTACTTATGCAGGGGTCCCCCTCCAGAGTCGTGATCTTGGGCCTCCTTTTGAATATTTTGAGTAAAGCTGTCCTAGATAAAAAACAAAAACACCTTTTTCTTCGAAGAAAGTGTCTACAGACAAATTGCAGGACGTTAAGGATTTTCCTCTTAAATGTTAAGCGAGTAACATCCCACAGAACGACATTTTTACATCTCCCACAATACTTCCAAGTCCCATAAAGTTATGCATCAGTTTCCTTCTGTAAATACATGTAACTTCTGTGACTTTGCAGCTGTCAATAAACGTTTATAAACTTATAAACGTAATAAAATTGGTTATTGCGTAACTCGGTGAGTCACGCAGATTTGACAAGGACGACTTATAGATTTTAGATAATTTTGCTTACAATAATACTAAAAGAATAACACTGGCTTAAATGCGTTCACAAAATCCTGATAGATATCTTTTGGGTCTCTTCAGCTGGGCAAGTTTTTAATGCGGAAGCATTATATGTACGATAAGGCAAAAAAAAAAAAAAGCGCGACATTCTGAGCAGAGGATGGCCCCAAAGTTCCACGTGGCTTCAACTAAAGAAAAAGAAATAGTGGCAACAACGGGAAGTAAACCCACCGACTCGAGTTCACAGAAAAGTCGTCCAACCACTGCTCTACACATACGCCCCACGAAACTCGGCTTTCGAATTACTCAAGTCCGTTTACACCTAAAGAGGCCACGAAGACAAAATGCAAGTTTGGTTCATTCAAAAGATGGCCTCGTTAAAATCGTGCTGACACCCCTTTTAACGTAAACTGCGCTCAAATAAGCTGTACAATGAGGAAAAAGGGAATAGCCATGCGACCCACTAGCTCATTTTCCGCAACAGAACATATGATGTCATACCAGCCAGCTCTGCGGCTGGCGGAGGCCGGTAAAAGCTAACGCAAATTAGGCAGAACTTGTAAGCTTGCCGAACGAGCTATTTGCGCTTAAATTTAGGGCACATTCTTTTTATAAAAGTAAGAATGGTGGGACAAACAGTGGAAGTTACGAAAGCACACGTAAACATAGAAGTACCGATGCGCGTACTGCTGTTGGTACTGCGCGCACTATGCTTCGTTTTGATGCACCGCACTGCGGGGCTTTGGGGTTGTCTCAGACGACACTAGCCAATTGACGCAAGGGATGGTTTCTTACGTGACCATATCTGTCGAGCAAGCACCATGTTTCCCGAAACGATCATTTTCTCCATAAACAAGACCAAGCCTGATTTAAATACGGTCACAAACAAACCAAAGGCAGAAAACTGCTTGCCGCGCTGCGGTGGCGCCGTCTAAGTTGAATAACAGTAAGCAAGTATCCGCTTCACACCAAGTTAAGCTTGAAAACCCGTTCTTCTTATGATGTCCTTGCAGAGGTCGTTAAAACGCACGATTTGGCGGGAGAATCAAAATTTTATCTTAAATTGATCATTTTCGCAGTGAGTAGAGCATCGTTTGCTTCCGGACAAGACTGGGGGCACTATAGAAAACGATATCTTTCGAGTAAAACAAACTTGTATTTTGTCTTCATGGCTCCTTTGAGCTCATGCCGTTTAACCCACCGCGGTGGCTCAGTGGCTCAAGCGTTGTATTGCTGAGCCCAATGTCGCGGGTTGTATCCTGGCCGCGGTGGCTGTTTTTCTGATGGAGGCGAAAAGTGAAGACGTCCGTGCTTCAAGACTTAGGCGCACGTTAAAGATTCACATGTGGTTTGAAATTAATTCGGAACCCTCCACTACGGCTTGCCTCATAGTGCAGGTGTTGCTTCAGCGCGTAGAACTCCATAATCAACCCAACTTCACATAGTTCCCACGCTCAATGCGCTTATGTCTGTTTAGGTGCTTCGAATGCGCAAGCATTGTGGCTTAGCTGAAAAACTTCACTACCAAATCACGCGTGTGTCATGCCGGTTCCATGACACTACCATAATACGTATTCGTAGCTAGTCGAAGTGAAGGACTCCCGGACTAGGGAATCCCATACATGAGCATCTGTACGACCAATAAAAAATACTCTCTCTCTCTCTCTCTCTCTCTCTCTCTCTCTCTCTCTCTCTCTCTCTCTCTCTCTCTCTCTCTCTCTCTCTCTCTCTCTCTCTCTCTCTCTCTCTCTCTCTCTCTCTCTCTCTCTCTCTCTCTAATGTCTTCGGACTGGATACTTTCCCACTCAAGAGGATTGACTAATGACGATGACAGCTGCCGACCGCGGCAAAAGCTATAGAACCCAGCGAGAGAGAGAGAGAGAGAGAGAGAGAGAGAGAGAATGCTCTTTAATGTGAACTGGTGAGGTCAGCCCTGCTAGGGACAAGGCTTGCTACACCAGATGGGGGGTGACTACGTTGATGAGTGGTGCATATCAGACATCAGGGTTACAGTAGGAAGAAGACAAACATGAAGCGTTTAAAAAAATGAAAAAAAAGGACAAGAAAAACAAGAGATTGCTGCCAACAGAGTCCGGACAAAAAAAATACAATTGAAAAGAAAATCGTTAATGGAAACGCTCAAACAAAATGAAAAGTAAACGACGGGGGAAAAAGTAACAACACAAACCCAAGAAAAATAAATAGATGAGCGCCACAGTGCGAAAGAAAAGATATCGTGACACACTTGCTCTGTCTCTGATCTAGAGAGATTTGTCCAGTTCAGTCTATCGTAGGAACTGGAGCAGTACTTTTGTACCTAAGGTACTGTCAGCACTATTGGACCAGGGCCCAAGAAAATGAAAAAGTTCGAGGCTGCCTCCATGACGTACACGAGAGAGGGAGCTCGCTGCAGTTTTTCGCGCAGCAGCGTATCGCCTTCTGGAGTGTGGCGCGAATGTTTCGACGGTTCCTGCCTGAAGCAGGAACCGTCGAAACAGATGTCGTCTGCGTAAAGTGAAATGTTGACACCTTTGGGCAGGACTGTTGGGAGGCGTATGAGACACATGCTAAAAAGCGTCGGGCTCAAGACGCCGCCTTGAGGAACTCCTTGCGTGACGGGATGTTTGGCCGTTTCGCCATCACTGGTGGCCATGTAGACGTACCGGTCTTGCAAGTAGTCACATAGCCACTGGAACATGCGTCCTCGAAGCCCTATGCATGCCATCTCTCTCCGGATGGCTTCGTGCGCGACGCTGTCGAATGCCGCTTTGATGTCAAAGAAGACAGTAATAGGGATGTTTCCGGCTGATTTCTGCCGGGTAATATCTGACACCAAGGAGAGGATGTCGTCTACGCTGCTACGTCCTCTCCTGAACCCAGACATTTGCAATGAATAAATGTCTGCAAGCAAGTGAACTTAGGGCGACCTCACATAACATATCGTAACGCGCCAGAATCAGTTTTTTGCACCTAAACATTTCTCGTAGGAATGACTAACAATTTAACTCAAAACTTTCCTTCAAACAACCCGAACCGCCACAGGTGTTGACCTGACGCAGGATTGCGTTTCACCCAGCCAGCTGTACGTTTCCTGCTCCTGAGTGGAGCTCGCCCGCACAAACCTGAATATTCAAGCGCAATAGTGAACCTGTTGCGTACAAGTAATTCTAAGCCCTCCACGGTGACTAATTGATTGATTGATTGATTGATTGATTGATTGATTGATTGATTGATTGATTGATTGATTGATTGATTGATTGATTGATTGATTGATTGATTGATTGATTGATTGATTGATTGATTGATTGATTGTAAGGTTTAACGCGCCGACGTTTCACAGGCGATGAGGCGCGCCGTAGTGGAGGCTGGAGGGCTCCGGATTAATTTTGACCACCTCGCACACACGGACGTTTTTGCTTTTCGCCTCCATCAGAAAAACGGCCGCCGCGGACGGGAATCGAGCCCTCGCCCTTGTAGTCAGCAGCACAACGCCTTAGCCACTGAGCCACCACGGCGGGTCTCCACGGTGACTATATCGCATTACGTAAACTTCCTATATATCCGTGCGTTTCTGTGTGTTAATACGTGTTCCATTATACTCTAACCAGGTTAACATTCCTATCTTCCTTTTTCCTTTTTTCTTCCTTCCTGTCTTGATTCCTGCCTTGTGAAACAGTTTGTACGAGCTTTTCTCTGTTTAAAAATAGAAGTAAAATGTTTTAGTTAAGAATAATTTCATGTCCACATCGTTCAGAAATCATGCATTATGCAAGTAGCTTGTTTTCAAGCGATGCTTTACGTCGCCGTGAAAAATAAAAACTCCGATGACACGTGAGCACGTCTGATGAGATGTCAGTGGGAGGAAATCTACGGCCAACTGAACTTTCCGACAGCTCCTCCGAGTTTGCGCTGTAATGTTCTAGATCTGAGCTAAGTTAATGTTTTCGAGCTTTGCTGCGGGGTTTCTGACGTGTCCGACTTGCGCGGATGGCCACCTTTCGCCACTGCCGAGGCTGCGGCCGCCGGCTATGTAGCTGCTCTAGACTTCATTGCGGTACGGTACGTTGTACCGCGCAGAGGGCGCTATGGAACGTGTCGCCTCCAATAGGAGGTTTGCGAGTCGATTTGCTGCTAGAAACGCGGCGCGCTAGACTGCGTATTTTTCGCTTAATTGGCCGTCTAATGCATACGCAAGCGTTGAGTACAGCCCCATGGGAATGCGCAGCTTGAGTGTTGGCCGATACACCTCTACGGGTGTGAGCTGAGCACCACAGCAGCCAATGGGATATTTAGGAGCCGTTTGGTTGCTGACGACACCATAGCTCTTCTTTTTTTTCTTTTTTGCTGAATGGACCATTGCATTTCTTACGCCTTTAAACCGAAAAAGCCAAACATTGAACACGCTTGTTCGAATAGCGGACGGTGCAGGAAATTTATACGTCTATTTTTACCAGTATGGCAGATCCTACAACGCTTCTTAAGCTCATTTAAAGAATAAAAAGCAAGAACACCCTGTTCAGTGCAATGCATAACGGGAAGTGCCAATCTAACAGAGAAGTGTTCCGTGCGAACCTTTATGATGGCCTTGTATGGCCTCCTAACAACTATTCTGGTTTTTTGCCTGTTGAGGGCATGCGTGCATTGCATTGTCTTGTACGATAAAATTGGTACTACAAATTTATTTCGTTCTTTTCTATTCCACCTTCAACAGGCAGCACACCTATGCCTCTAATAATATTACCCAAGGCGAATGCTGAACGCACATCGGAAAAATGAAGAGCGAAAATACGAGCATTTTCGTTTTCGGTGCCTTCAAAAAAAAAAAAAAAAAAACGTTTCCAAGTTTGAAGTTGTGCACTGGGAAAAAGAAAGGATGCTATTTTCGTTGTGTGTCCCTCGCTTCATTTGCCTATTTGCTTCCGATAGACACTAATTGTATTGTCAATTACACACCGTTAATTACGTATATTTTATTGTGAAATGGTCGGAAGCAGCAAGACGGTTTTCAAACAAAGCACGCGTTCAATAGCGGGAGTCCTCACGTATTCAAACTATAGTTTTTTTTCCCCTTAATTAGCTTTCGTTTTTCGCTCGTGTTTGTGTGTGAGTACGAGTGGCTGTAAACCTGACGGTCATCAAAGGCTTTCGAAATTAACGCCGCGTTTCAAAGGGCACCTGACACCGACATTCACGCTTGAAAGGGCACCTGACATTGACATAGTAGTAGTAGTAATAACTTTATTTTGCCCAAAAGTTGTGGTGATTGCACCACTGAGCTGTTCGCTCAGTCATCTAGACAGCGGGGCTCCCGGTGTTTTGGGAGCTCGGTGTCTTCAGCCAACTGGGCGAGGGCTTCTTGCACGTGGGGAGCTGGGCTAGAGATGGCAGCCTCCCACTCGGTTAAGGATGATATGTTATGAAGGATGGGATGATTTCTTCTACGTGATGCGGGTATTAATGGGCATGACCAAATGATGTGGTGAAGTGATGCTCGTTCCACAGAACAAAAGGGGCAAGCGTCCTTATATTCGCCAGGATATATGATGGACATGAGATGCGGAGTGGGGAATGATAATGTTTGGAGCTGCCTGAGAAGGACTGCATGCCTTCGACTGAGCGATGGATGCGGTGGTGGAAAAATTGTCCGATCCTGGAGGAAATGGTCAAGGATATCGCCGAAAGTATGGAGACGGTCCTTATAGCCGAAAGGTTGCGGGATATCTTCAGGAGTCCTATGAGGCTCTCGGCGAACCATATCTCGAGCAGTCTCATTGGCTCTCTCATTTCCCATCAGGCCAGAATGTGCCGGTGACCAGATGATGCGGAAGGTCCGGCTATGAGGTGTGGGCCCTTGCGAGATGGTTGCCAAGGTTCTAGATGATACCCTGACGTTTAAAAAATTTAGTACGGCCGATTTAGAATCGGTTATGATGTTAAGATGCGGAGACCGGCTGTGGGCTATGGCTAGACCAATTGCCATTTCCTCTGCCTCTGTGCAGGAAGTGCAGCTTACAGATGCTGTAGCGATGGGGATCCCCTTGGAGTCGACCACCGCTAGTACCGATGCGTTCCTGTCTTGATATGGGGCGGAATCGGTGTATACCACAGGAGACCCCGGTGGGTGTTGTTTGGCAAGGGCCTTCGCTCTTGCCTCACGGCGTTCCTTATTGTGGATGGGGTGCATTCGCCTAGGCGTTGGGGACACTCTGATGACATTCCTCAGAGGAGACGGAATGGCAACAAGTCGCGTGTAGTGTGGTGTTTGGGGTACCAGGCCCAAAGACCTCAGGATGCACCGACCGGCAGAGCTGCGAGAAAGCCTCTCTAGCTGTGCGGTTCGCTGTGCCTCTATAAGTTCGGAGAGGGTATTGTGTATCCCGAGACGCAGTAGGTTTGCAGTTGATGTGTGTTGGGAGAGGCCGAGCGCTCGCTTGTGTGCCGTACGGATGAGGCTATCAACTTTCTCCTGCTCCGTCTTCCGCAGGGTGAGAAACGGCAATGCGTATGTAACGCGCGAGATGACGAAGGCCTGCACCATCTTTATGAGGTTGGACTCCTTGATGCCCTTGTGCCTCGTCGAAACCCTGGAGATGAGTCGGGTGGTTTGATATACCCCCTTCTCGATCTCTCTGAGTGCATCTGTATGCCGGCCATTAGCATTTAGGCGGAGTCCCAAAACCTTTATTTTCCCGATATTGGCGCGGCGGAAATCAACGCGACAGGAATGTGAAACCAATAACTCTTTCCTGCGACTTTCAAGGGCAAGCTAAATAAAAGCACTCCTTATTTTTTTTAATCTGAAGACCGATAATAAACAGTCACTCGAGTGCAACCTGCTGTCCTTGGACAATGGGCCTGTGCGTTATCAGTTGCTTCAGTGTCCTCAACAATGCATTTTCTACGTAGCTTCGGTTCAGTTACCTCTGTTGCACCTAACGCCACCCTGCCTCCGACAGAAAAAAAGGTGCAGCAAACGCCCGCATATCTGTGAACAGGCGTGATCTAATTTCCCGAAAAAAAATGTTCGACGTGTCAGACCATAGGCACTACTCAAAGAATTCCCGCGAACCATCACTGTTCTGCCGCAGGCTGCGTCACACATTTAAAAAAAAAAATGTCCTTCAGGCGTCGTTTGCACTGTAGATTTCGTTTTTTTTTTCCCGTTGTTCCTCCCTTTTTGTGTGGCCCCTTCTGTCTAATTTGTTATTTGTGATTGATTGTGAGGTTTAACGCACCGACGCAACCCAGGCGGTGAGGCGCGCCGTAGTGGAGGGCTCCGTATTAATTTTGACCACCTGGGGATCTTTAACGTGTGCTGAAATCTCGTACACACGGGCGTTTTTGCTTTTTTCCTCCATCAGAAAAGCGGCTGCCACGGCCAGGAATCGAACCCGCGACCTCGTGCTCAGTAGCGCAATAGAATCAGAATCAGAATCTTTATTTCATGAAGAAAATCACAAACAAAAACAGGTGAAAAGTCATCTGGATCCATAGCCGACATGGCTAGTAGTGGATCCATTACATAATATTCACAATAAACAATCCAACACAATCATACAAAGATAAAATACAATGTGCACGAGAAAAATATAATATGCGAATTTAACACGGTAAAGCATAAAGCTCGGACATGAAGTATTTTTTTAACGAATGAGTGCTATGTCTGTTTGGTTTTAATTCGACTGGTATATTATTTAATAGTTTGGCTCCCAAGAAGGAAATGGTGCGGCGACCATATACATTGCGTACTTTTGGTAAATTTAAGTTCCATTTGGTGGGCGTGTCTGGTATCTAATTTTGGTTGTATGAAATTGAATGACCGCGGTTAGGTGTTTTTAGCAATTTTTGGGCTAGTAATGTTGTCTTTAAGTCTCTTGCTGCAATAAATGGCGTGATTTTAAGTTCTGAAAAAAATCGGAGATGATGGTGCAGTGGTGGGGGACCTGGGGTGTATGTCAATATTCTAATCACTCTTTTTTGGAGTTTCGCAATAATGTCACTATATGACGCATATGTGAATCCCCAAGATTCTACACAGTACGTAAGGTGAAAGTGGAAAATACTGCAGTACACTAATCGTAGTGTTTTACTGTCAAAGTGTTTTCGTGCTTGAATTAATGTGTACCAACCAAACGACAACTTTTTGCTAAGTGCTTCTATATGGGGTGCCCAGTTTAGTGACTTGTCAATTATTAATCCTAAATATTTATGTTGCTCAACCTGTTGCTTATGTTGCTCAAGTGCGGTATTTCCCAAGAATAATTTGCAGTCTACTGTTATGTTCTTACGATTAAAGCAGAAAACTATGAAATTTGTTTTTTTAATGTTGAGAGCTAACTTATTACTGGTAAACCACTTTATTATATTGCCTAATTCTAGGTTTGCTAAAGTTTCGGCTTCTTTTAAATTGCGATCAGAGATGAGTAAAGCTCTATCATCGGCGTAGATAGTGGTATTGGCGTATCTCAGCGAATTGGGGAAGTCATTGATAAACAGAGAGAATAATATGGGACTGAGTACAGACCCCTGGGGTACCCCAGCTTTGACAGTTTTTTAAGTCAGATTTGCCGTCAGCTAACTGCACGAACTGTTTGCGGTTCGTCATGTAGCTGCGGAAAAAGTCCAATGCTGGCCCTCTAAATCCATAACGGTCTAGTTTTTGCAACAGAAGGTTTTGGTCAACGGAGTCGAATGCTTTTCGAATATCAAGAAATATGCCTATTGTAAAACGATTGTTATTAAGGCTTGGTTAATAACTTCTGTAACTTCAATAACTGCCTTAGCCACGGAGCCACCGCGGCGGGTAATTTGCTATTTGTGAAATAGTGAAATAGACTGATTAACTACTCGTATAGAGAGCTGGCTGTATATTTTGTCGGTTATCAAGTTTGTTTACTTATTTTGTTTATTTGCTGTCTAAGTTTTATGCCATTTACCACAGTCTTCGGTGTCTGGGTTCGTCAAATATGTGCGAATGTGCGACGTAAAACAAAAATAAAATCGTAGTTAATTATTTTTCAAAGGTATCGCTGTGAGCCTAGAGCATGGTGACAGGGGACGAACGTGCTCGTACACACGCACACGCAATCCGCTCCCGTCATAGGAGGCGAAACGGCCCATCGCGATAAGCGCGGGCGAGCGACCCGATAATGTCACAATGAAAACCAAGGCAGACTGCAAAGCTTCGTTGCTGCGAGGATGACGGAGAGGGTAGCGGCACCTGATGGACGAAATGATAGCGGCCGCACTTCTTTCCGTGGCTGTGCTAGGGTGTAGCCACCCTAGCTGTGCTGTGCAATGCCGAAAGCGGCAGCCCCGCAGTTCCTTCACCCCCGGCAGATGCCGAGCGCTTGTTAGGAAGCCTCGTTTCCCCTCCCATGTTATTCTTGCTCCGTGGCGCCAATGCCGTTCGCGGCCAAGCGCGCCACGCATGCGCAGTGACGCTCCCGCTTGCTAACAGAGCGGAGCGGACCGTGAAAAACGGTCAGCTAAAAATCGCCATTGGTCCCCTTATCGTAAAGTTTCTTACATATATTCGGGAGTAATCTGGCACTATCATCAAGGTGACCCACTAGAGGCCGTTGTGCCACCATAGAAACTATGGGAAGAGGATATATTTGCATTTGCGTCGTAATTAGCTTGGCTAGTAACGCTTTAGCGAATGCGAAAACACGTTAAGTGCAGCAAAACAACAACGATTAAAAGGTTTCTTCAGGTAATCAGGAAATAACTTCAATCACGCCGCAGCAATAAAATAAGATGCATTTTCTTTCCTTTCCTTTTCTCCTTTCCTTTTCCTTTCTTTCTTCATTCATTTCTTTCTTCTTTTTTTTTTTCCGCGGGAGGTCTGTTGAACCATTAATCGTCAGCGATCTGTCAGCGGTTCTGACGGGCCAAGCCAGAATACATTTAGCTTTCGCAATACTTCACGAAGCAATCCAGTAAGACTCCCGCTTCCCCTTCCTCCTTTCAGCCAAATTTGGGCAAAATAACGTTATTATAATCGCATCATCATCACGAAGGCACATATTAACTGTATCAATATTATTAGAGGAATAAACTATAATACAGGAATAATAGAGGGATATTCCTGTAATAATAGAGAAATAAACTATGGGAACAGCCCGTAAGTTCTATACACACGTGACAACACATTTGCACCGCGGACAAAACATTTTCACAATCAATGAAACGTTAAACCCAGCCAGCCACGACGTAAATTGAAATACGTAGTCTTCCCATAATTACTCTGTACCACTTATGGAGAGTGCCCTGCTCAAGAAGGACAGCGGCAGGTTGTCCTGTAGTCTAGTCACCCGCCTCTGCTTAGCTGGTCCCATTTCACACTGTTCTCAATGAGCGGGGGATCCTTCTCTATATGTTATTGTTCTTACCTACACTGTATCTACACCAGTGTAGCCAGCACAGAATCATGTGCATTGGTATCGCCAGAGTCCTTCAATGCTTTACTGGTCACGAAACTTCGGCGCTCGTTTCATATAGGGACCGCGCGCGCCACTACAGGCGCCACCGCCGCACGAAGGTCATCCAGCCGCCGCGCGTGCGGCGTATTGGCCAGCTCTTGGCGTGCAAACGCTTGCTGCTTTTGGTGTCTGCGCGCTGATTAAGTGTTTTTTTTTTTGTAGTAGTTAGCGATGAATAGTCCAGTCATTGTGTATATCACCTGCCTTCAATGGGGTTTTATTTTTCGAAGTAAATTACCGTAGACTTCGGCCGCGAACGGCAACGGCTTCTGTGTGCTCTGGCACAAGCGCTGCGCCGTCGTGTTTACGGACTTGAAAATCTATTTTGCTTCTTTTCTTAAAGCAAAGTTGTAATTACCACATATACGGTAGCTGTGTAGTCACGGACTGCTGCGGGCCTATCGATAATACAATAAAAAAAAACTGAAAGAAACCAAGTACGCGTCGTTCAGACTACGCTTAATGAATCCGTTGATTGCTCTGGAATGCACAGAACGCTAAAAGAGGTAGCCCAATAGTATTGTCGTTTCGATGAGTGGGTACATACTTGAGAACATCTAAAAACGCTGAAGAAACACGAAGGATCAAAACACGAAGAGATATATGTTGCACCATGTGTCTTTCTGCATCCAGGCTTTTCAATACTTGCAAAAACAGGAAGCGAAAAAAGAACAATTAAACTGATTTTATCACACGCAACAAAAAATTTATGTTACCAAGGGAGACAAAAGAGGGTGGTCCAGCGTACAAAAATTTATTTTTTCGCGCTGCGATGTGCAGCACACGGAGGAAACAGAATGTTTCCGCGTAGCCAAGAACGAAGCAAAGCTTTTCTGAACGCAGCCAGCTAGCGATTACCTGCACTACAAAAGACTAGAATGAAACACAAACGTCGAAGAAGCAGTCCGCAGTGTGACGTGCACAGATGAACTTTGATAAAATGAGTTGCGCGGCGTTTGCTATGCATGCATTGTTCGATCGATTGATTGTAAGGTTTAACGCGCCGACGCAACGCAGGCGATGAGGCGCGCCGTAGTGGAGGGCTCCGGATGAATTTTGACCACCTGGGGATCTTTAACGTGCGCCGAAATCTCGTACACACGGGCGTTTTTGCTTTTCGCATCCATCAGAAAAGCGGCCGCCGCGGACGGGAATCGAACCCGCGACCTCGTGCTCAGCAGCGCAACGCCTTAGCCACTGAGCCACCGCGGCGGGTATGCATGCATTACTCTCGGAACGTTATTAATTTCAGATTCATGGAAATAGGATCGAGAACACTGGCGAGGAAACAAAAAATCAAGTTAGCGACAAGGTGGCATCCTTTCCATATCAAACAATATTGCCCGACGGGACGTAGACAAACAGAGCAAATTGGCGCTCCGGTTGAAACGCCACATAAGAAACCGGAATCGGCCACGCGTGGTTACAAAACAAACAAAACGAACCCTAAGGGATAATTCGCGGAAATATGAAAAGTAAAAGCACAAGGACGTCCCAAATCTCTTTTACACGCGAGCCTGAGCGCAAGGTAATACAAGTTTGCAAACAGGTAACGAAGCACCGCTACAACCTGACTGATATGACAAAAATCCGGCTTTAAGTTAGCCTTGTACAAATCTAGGTCCACGATGCTCTAAAAATGGTACATTGCTTTTTCCATTCTCACACACAGTGCATTTCCACACACTGTCGCACACTTATAATCGAAGCTGAAATCTCCCGTTGCTTGCCTTGGAATGGCGCGCCTCCAATTCTCACGCAGCTGCCCGTCGCTCGCTCAACAGAACAAGGAAACATTTTCTGTGGTATCGTTGTACAAGGAACGACATCCCGGGACGCAACAAATGTTCGGCATCGTCGTTGCACTAATTAAGTCGCATCACGAGAGCGCGATATGCACATTACATTTTTTTTCCCGCACAAAACAAACACAAGTCGCCGCGGCTCCGCCGTTCGAGCCAGCGCAACGCCGCCCGAGGAATGACCTCAGTGAGAGGGTGGCGCCACCGCTCGGCGGCCAAACGCAGCATATGAAGCTCTCCCATTGAGTTACGGAGCAGTTTCGTGACCAGTAAAGCATTGAAGGACTCTGGTATCGCCATACCTCGGCCCACACTTAGTGCAGCCAGTGCAGGCTCTAAAAATATATCGGTACTGTCTCTCTGGCGGATTGCGACCCCACCCATGATTCCAGTCTTCATTTGAGGGTCATCCGCCACTTAACGAGGATAGAGAGAGATGAGAGCGAGAAGTTTTAATTTGAGCTGTGGTTAAACAGGGCCATAGCTCAACAGGGTTGAGCTATGGTTAAACGGATGGGCTTCAAGGGACTCTGCAGCACTTCCGATAAACGCTTTCACTCTTTACTTCGCGTCTGGAAGCATTGTGAAAGCTATAATTAACGTGAGCATTGAGCGGCACTGCGTGATTTGCTCGTCGCAGCAGATCCGCATTCCATTTCTGCTTTGCTGTTGTGGCTTTTTTTAAGTGCCTACAGAATGCGTTTATCGCTGCAACTGAAGGAAAGCCGTCGAATGGCCACTACACCGCTGTAATACCATAATTTGAGCACCCGAAGAACGCCAAGACAGGGAAAGAGAACACATTTCCTTGAGCACGTTTCAAAGTCATCTGATGGGCATAGAGCAGTAATTTTTGGCTGCGGTACCTTGAGACCCGTTATTCTAAGTACCGAGTGCGTTTGTTGGCTACGTACTGAAAGCATTTGGATTTTGAAAAAAGTTGGAGAAAGTGTTTCAGGGTCTCTTTAAAGCCATGGCGGCGACTTCGGTAAATCTGCGTGCATATTATACCAGGGCCTCCTGAATCAGTCACGCTAATGACAACAGTGTCCCATGAAGTACGGGAGGGATAATCGGCGAACAGGTTTTTGAATTCTACGAACGAGGAGCGAAACTCACGGCACGGGAACGGGGTAGTGGACCGGGTAGTACTGCTTGTGCTCCCGGTGTATGGGGATGGGTATGGGCATCATGCTGAATCCGGAACGGCCGCCCAGAGCAGAGGCCGCCAGCGCAATCTTGAGCAGCTTTCCCTGCTCGCTCGGCCGCGCCAGCAGGACCAGCAGGAACGCGGTGGTGGCCGCCACCACGCGCCACTGGCACCGCGTCATCGCTGGTCACTCGTGCGCCTCCTCCTCCTCCTCCTGCGGTGTGGGCACAGTCACTTGCCGCCAGCCGTTCGTGTAAACCAAGGAGGTTGTATCCCCTTGGTGTAAAGGCGAGTTCTGTACGTCTAAAGGGAAGCCCGAAAATTGAGTGCGCCATCGTGTTTAAGCTATTTTCGTTCGGTTCCCCTTTTAAACAGGCTCAAAAGTCAGAAAGCATAGCATTCTCGCATTGGTGGTGAAGTTCGATAGCGCTGCAAAAGTTTGAATTAAGGAAAAATAATGTTTAAACAAGGTTAATACTCGGAATGCGGACGTAGAAGTGTTTATGCATGAACATCCATGCAGATTCTATCTATCTATCTATCTATCTATCTATCTATCTATCTATCTATCTATCTATCTATCTATCTATCTATCTATCTATCTATCTATCTATCTATCTATCTATCTATCTATCTATCTATCTATCTATCTATCTATCTATCTATCTATCTTTTCTTGTTTATCGAAACCCCCACACCCTCTTGCCAATCGGGCGCTCTTTGTTTTCATTGCGGATATTCTATCTTGGGCTACTTAAATCTGAAAATTTTGGTCTGTCTGTCTGTCTGTCTGTGATACGTATGTGGTACGGGTTGGGCTTTTATTTTACTTTATAGCCCTTTATTTTGTCTGTCTGTCTGTCCATCTGTCTGTCTGTCTGTCTGTCTGTCAATCTGTCCATCTGTCTGTCTGTCTGTCTGTCCATCTGTCCATCTGTCTGTCTGTCTGTCTGTCTTTCTGTCTGTCTGTCTGTGTGTCTGTCTGTCTGTCCATCTGTCCATCTGTCTGTCTATCTGTCTGTCTGTCCATCGGTCCATCTGTCTGTCTGTCTGTCTGTGATACGTATGCGGTACGGGTTGGGCTTTTATTTTACTTTATAGCCCTTTATTTTGTCTGTCTGTCTGTCCATCTGTCTGTCTGTCTGTCTGTCTGTCCGTCTGTCCATCTGTCTGTCTGTCTGTCCATCTGTCCATCTGTCCATCTGTCTGTCTGTCTGTCTGTCTGTCTGTCTGTCTGTCTGTCTGTCTGTCTGTCCATCTGTCCATCTGTCTGTCTGTCTGTCTGTCCATCTGTCTGTCTGTCTGTCTGTCTGTGTGTCTGTCTGTCTGTCTGTCCATCTGTCTGTCTGTCTGTCCGTCTGTCCATCTGTCTGTCCGTCTGTACATCTGTCTGTCCGTCTGTCCATCTGTCTGTCTGTCCATCTGTCCGTCTGTCTGTCTGTCTGCCCATCTGTCTGTCTGTCTGTCTGTCTGTCCATCTGTCCATCTGTCCATCTGTCTGTCTGTCCATCTGCCCATCTGTCTGTCCATCTGTCTGTCTGTCTGTCTGCCTGTGTGTCTGTCTGTCTGTCTGTCCATCTGTCAGTCTGCCTGTCTCTCTGTCTGCCTGTCTGTCTGTCTGTCTGTCTGTCTGTCCACCTGTCTGTCTGACTGTCTGCCTGTCTGCCTGTCTGTCTGTCTGTCTGTCTGTCTGTCCATCTGTCCATCTGTCTGTCCGTCTGTCCATCTGTCTGTCCGTCTGTACATCTGTCTGTCCGTCTGTCCATCTGTCTGTCTGTCCATCTGTCTGTCCGTCCATCTGTCTGTCTGTCTGTCTGTCCATCTGTCTGTCTGTCCATCTATCCATCTGTCTGTCTGTCTGTCCATCTGTCTGTCTGTCTGTCTCTCTGTCTGTCTGTCTGTCTGCCTGTCTGCCTGTCTGCCCATCTGTCTGTCTGTCTGCCTATCCATCTGCCTGTCTGTCTGCCTATCCATCTGTCTGTCTGTCTGTCTGTCCATCTGTCTGTCTGTCTGTCTGTCTGTCTGTCTGTCTGTCTGTCCATCTGTCTGTCTGTCTGTCTGTCTGTCTGTCTGTCTGTCTGTCTGTCTGTCTGTCTGTCTGTCCCCCGATTCAGCCATCCGTCCAGAAGTTAAAAGAGTTCTTGAACGAGAAGTTTATACATATAGGCAAAACCTTTCCGAACAAATAAATCTAAAAACATACTTTATACTTGTTAGCTTTGTTTAGCAAAAAGAACACATTAGGCATATTTGAGGCAGAACATCTACGCAAAACTGGTATTCTCCGTGTTCTTTTAATTAAAATAAATGTGTGCTTGATATTTGCGATTGCAAATAAAACAATACGCGTTGAAAACAATATCTTGACCCAAAAATACAAAAGAGCTCGCGCTAGCCTGGACCTCGTGGCGATGTTCCAAGTGTTCCAAGTTCAACCGCAACAAAAGGTTCTTGCTGCGTTTTGTTCTATTAAAATTACGTTATATAACGAGGTCCCCCCGACAGTTCTCTACTTCGGGACCTCTTTTGTCATTGTACTCGTTTATGTTAGACAAAAAAGTGAAATAAACTTGAACTTGAACTTGAACTAGATGACGCGAGTGGAACGCGGGAAAATTGAATTCAGCTTAGCAAACCTCCTCCGTGCTTACTGAGGGACGAACGAGACGGGAGGTAGGCGGGAAAGAGAAGAGAGGCATTTACGAGGAAGGGGTGGCCGTAGACTATCGTCTTTCTACGACATTTGCAACTAAGTGAGCAGATACGCGGCCATTTTTTTTTTTTTTTTTGGTGGTTCGTATATACGAAACTTCGGGCAGACTTTCTAGCAAGGCATATACTTCATCCCATTTTTATAATATTTTAAGATCAACACTCTCCCTCCGAAAATTATTCCCAGTGGCGAAAGTGTGCATAGTGCGCTCTTGCAAACCCGAAAATCACGTGTGCCGATATATCCTCAAGTGCATAAACTCACCGCGATGGTGCGTCGAGGATACAATCCGCCAAAGGATCAGACACCGAGTGGCGTTAAGCTTCGCCGTTCGCTCTTATATACGCATCGGACAGTGTTACCCGGCCAACCAATGGAGAAAGTAACGCTTCGTTGTATCTCTTTCTTTCCCACGCTGGGGCATCACTTAGCAAACGTCAAGAAAACGGGGGAAACCAAAAAAAACACATGGTGGGAAGACCAAGAACAGGAAGAAGAGACTGTAACCAGTGGAGCCTGCCGGGCGGTCCTTGAAATAGTCAGCCGCCATGGGCAGCCAGAAATCCAGACGGCGCTGAAACAAACGTGAAAAAAGAAACACGCTGTCGACAAGTCGGGGATGTCGTCAGGTGTCGGTTTTACAACACTCGGCTGCATCCCGTGTATACCGGCTGCTGAATGCTTCGTGACGCACCTCGGCGTCGTCTTCCGCTCAGTTCACGGTCCGCCGCCTCCATCCGCGCTCCGAACGTGGAACTCTTGTGGCAAGCCGAGATTGCTCGAAGCGCAGCATTCTGTCTCCAGCACAGCGCGCACTCCTGTAAATTTATGTGTCCGTGCTTTCAGCAGCAGTACAACACGAATTCGGGAACCGCACGTGACGCTGCAGCCGCAGCGGGGAAGCATGGCAATCCGGACGTATTGCGGCCCAATATAATCGTCTGCTTCCCGCATTAAATATCAACGGTAGCCAGGTAATCATTTTAAATATTTACGCCGTGTGTATCGCTCTCAGATTTTCGCTGCAGTGCCGGTTTCCGCTGCACTGTTCGGGCGTGGCCCAATATATAACGCCCACTGTCGATTTGTTCTTCCCGCACAGCGCCAACCTTCTGACGCCTTCCTTTATTGTTGTTTTGTTGTTGTTGTTGTTGTTTGTTTTTTGCGATTGCCGTTCACGTTGCCCCCGCACTTCAGAGCCGCGCCGACCTTAATTTCACACCCTACGATGTACTAAAGAAGGATAAAGGGCGATGCTCACAAAGAAACTACACTACACTCGGTTACACCTCAAGAACGGCACCACCTCATGTAGTGTATCCCTCCACCAAAGCGCCGGACCCGTGACTTCAGTGCGCGCGCGTTTTGAAAGGGGTTTGCTATGAATGCGTGATATCGTCTGCCTTGTCTCACGCAGTTTGTTTGTCGTCACTGGAGTCGTTTATAAGCATATTAAGTCCAATAAATCACGGGAACGGCTCACACCATGTTCAAAATATTCCCAGTAACGCCATACTTGCGCCGCGCGGAGAAACATCCGGCTACGGTGATAAGGCACAGCGGCAACTTCCGAGTATAGTAGCAAATATAGGGCAAGGAATGGGAGATGGGGCTACTTGTAGTCGCATTCCGGCGCTAAAGTATGATAAATGCATAGCAACGGAGGCACAGAAGAAGAAAAAACCAAAGCCCCTTTCTTAAAAAGACAGTTAAAACGAGAGCCTTTGTGCCATACAACTTGAGTCAAAGTCAAAGTCCAAAATTTAAACTGTTTCGACCGTGTCGGAAGGGCGCAATCGGATAGACGTGGGCTTCATAACGTGAGGAACCCACGTTCGATTCCGACCACGAGAGGCGTTTTTAAAGACGATAGTCTTTCTTGGGCTCCTTAAACCCAGAAATTTTGGTCTGTCTGTATGTCTGTCCGTCTGTCTGTCTGTGACTCGATTCAGCCACCCGGCCAAAGCAAAACAATGCCTGCCCATTAGTCTTATATAGTCACAGCTAAATCTACCCGTCTATGTCCGGTGTAAGGTTCATACTTGTCAACATTGTTGAAGAAGAACAATACATTACGCAAATATGAGACAGCAAATCAATACAGAAGTGATATTTGCAGTTTTCCTTTATAAAAAAATCAAACATGCTTGCTTTTGCGAAATTAAATACTTCATCAACTGCATAAAAAGAATTCACTTCGCCGTCGCCTACTGTCAACCGCGCCGCTATAGCTTCTTGCGCCATTTTAAGAAATCAACCGGCAACAGTTACGCAAGGTTCCACTAGATAGGTTCCACGTTCTGCTTGCAACGCACGTGGAGTAGGGAAACGCGGTTCTATAAACGTTGAAGTAGGGCGCCTCGATTAACGCGCCTCTCCGCCGTACAGCAGCGTTCGCATCGAGACACCCGGTTTGGAGCAGTGGAACGCGGGAAATTTGAATGATTTATTTTATTTATTTATTTTATTTATTTATTTACAGATACTGCCAATCCCTATTTGGGATTTTAGCAGGAAGGGCATTTCATAGAAGGTAAACAATAATAAAAGACAAATCATTTGGGCTTTCAAGTTATAACACATACATACACGAGGGGAAACATGTTGAAAGCTAGTCACTTTTTAGCACAGGGTAATTGTTTGAAAAGGCAATGAACAGTAAAGGAGTAACATAATTTGCATAGTACCTAGTATGACGTAGCATGACAAACAAGTCTCGCAGTATATAGAATAAAACAACAATCAATGTTCGTACTTGTACCCATGACAACCTGACAACAACTACCTTCTTTTATTGATTTAACAAAAGCACAAAATTCGTACAGAACACGAGTAATTCAGAGAATCTGTAATGTAGTCGAGTTATTCGTTGTCGCCTTGTAAATGCTCTCTTACTGCCGCGGTAAAATTATCCAGTGAAGTACAGTGTATTATAGAAGGGCTCAGCCGGTTCCATTCCCTTGTTGCCAATGGGAAGAATGAATATTTAAATGAATCTGTGTGGAATGAGCACTCGTCAAGCATTTCGGGAATGTGTGTGACGTGTCTCTCTTGTTTGTGCAACAGAAATGTATTTGGATTTATTAATCTTTAGCTCTCCATGTATCAGTTGGTACATGAACCGTAGTCGTGCTAGTTTGGCTCTGTTTTGAAGAGTTAGGATTCCAGCTTTTTTAATAAGTTCAGTGGGTGAGTCAGATAATCGATACTTATTGTATATAAACCTAATTGCTTTCCTCTGAATTCCTTCTAACTTGTTAATTTTAGTGACAGAAAATGGGAACCAAACAATATTGGCATACTCTAACACAGGTCTGACGAAAGTTTTGTACGCAATTAGTTTTGTTTCTGCAGGAGCTAACCGAAGGCGTCGTCTAAGGAACATCAAGCGCCGTAACGCAGCTGAGGTTACTGTGGATATGTGGGAGTCCCACCTGAGATCCTGGGTTATTGTTAGGCCGAGGTATTTATGTTCATAAACTTGTGGCAGGGGAATGTTATTAATGGTGTAGGGGAAATTAGTCCTGTTTTTTTTTCTAGTTATTGTCAGCAGAGCGGATTTTTCGGCGTTAATTGTCATTTGCCAATCAGCGCACCATTTTGACACGGTTTCTAGGGCATTGTTTAGCGCTATATGATCTTCGTGGGAGTTAATTTCATTGTACAGTATGCAATCGTCGGCGAAAAGTTTTACGGTAACAGGAATATTCAGGGGTAAGTCATTAATAAATATAAGAAACAGCAAAGGTGCTAGGACGCTGCCTTGAGGTACTCCGGAAGTTACTGTTGCTATAGAGGAAGTTTCATTATTTATCTCGACGTACTGTGTCCTATCAGATAAGTAATTTTTAATCCAGCGAACAACCGAGCAATTTCCTATAGCTGACTGAAGTTTCTTAATTAATTTTTCGTGTGAGACACGATCGAAAGCTTTTGAAAAGTCTAGTAGGATGAGGTCTACTTGTTTTTGGTTATCAATGCTCGAAGACAAGTCGTGTATCAGTTCAGCTAGCTGAGTTACTGTCGATAGCCCTCTACGAAACCCATGTTGGGAAGGTGACAAAAAGTGTTTTTGCTCAAGGTAAGTGGTCAAATGTTTAAGAATTATGTGTTCCAAAATTTTGCATACTGTGCATGTTAAAGAAATTGGTCTGTAGTTTGATTCATCATTTGTGTTATCGCATTTAGGTATAAGGATTATTTTTGCCTTCTTCCATTCTTTTGGAACAGTACCTGTCAGGAGGGATTTGTTGAAGATGACATATAAATACTTTGCTACCCATTCGGCATACCTTCTTAGGAATTGGTTTGGAATCTTGTCAGGGCCAGGGCTTTTTTTTATGTCAAGACTTAGCAAGAGGTTGAGTACGCCTGCTTCAGTTACAGACACTGGTTCGAGGTGATTTTCGTCACATGAGTCAATGTGCGGTAGTTTACCATCATCGATAGTGAAAACAGATGTAAAGTACGTGTTTAAGGACTCTGCTGTTGTGCGGTTTGTTCCCGTGGTCGGTTTGTCGCTACGTTTGTTAGGGTTAAGATAATCCCAGAATTTCTTTGGCGCGTTTTGAATAAAGCTCGGTAGAACGTTTTTAAAATAGTGACATTTCGCCATCTTAATTTTAGATTTCATTTCAACTATGGCAGTGCAAAGTGAATTCCTAGAAGGATTAGGTTTATGCTTCAGCGATTTCCTAAGTCTTTTAACTCTGCGTTTGGCATGAATAACGTCTCGCGTCTTTGGCGTCTTTACCTTGGGAGGAGCGTGACGCAAGAGGAACAACATGAGAGGTGAGCGGCAAAGCGAAGGGAGGCATTTACTTCGCAATAGCCGATAAAGACTATCGTCTTTTGACGACATTTGCAACGAAAGGAGCAGATACGCGGCCAATTTTTTTCTTGAGGCGCTTGATGTGGCGTCGCTTATCATCGTCGTCGTTTTGTGAAACCCATTGTGTAAAGTTGGCTTTCCTTCATTTCATTTTGGAGCAACATTGGACGACATCAGTGAGGCTTTGAAGATCCCTGGGCAGTTTTGTATCCGACAATGTTTATTTTCAGCACTATAGGGGTACCGTTACAGGTACCGGCGTACGGTGACGACGAAAGTCGAGAGGAGGAGGAGGAGAAAAGCTAAGGGATAGGCCGAGAGGTTATCCAGGCTTCCCGAATTGCTGCTCGGCACTGGGGAAGGAGTGTTCAGGGGATGAAAGAGAGGGCAGGCAAAAAAGAGGGGATAGGAGCGGGGTCGCGCACACACTTTAGTCCCTTCGTGGGCACTACAGTCTCTCAGCTAAACCTGTGCCCTTCATAAAGCGCAGAAGGGCTTTTGTTGCCTTCCGCGAAGTCGATTGTAGGGGTCGTTGTCCTAGAATAGTCTCTAGTTTGAACTGTTGATTGTCCAATCGGCTGAGCTCGGCTGCCAAAACGCGTCTTTCCGATGAATACTGGGGGCCACAACAAAGCACATGTTCGATTGTCTCTTCAACCTCGCAGGCGTCGCACTGGGCACTATTGGCCATCCCGATGAGGAAGGAGTAGGCTTTCATGAAGGCCACAAAGTAAAGTAGACTGTGATCGAGACAGCCCACACGGAAGACGACGCTGGAGTAGAGGGTCCTGGTTGTGGAGGCGCGAATGCACGAAGTCCGGTGAATTCCATTGAGTAATGGAGGTCCTGCGCGCAAACTGACGAAGCAGCTTAGCGGCATCAGTCCTTGAAAGCGGAAGGAAGATGGTCCTTTCACAGTCATGGCCTGTTCGGGCAGCGGCATCAGCCAAAACATTGCCAGTTATTCCACAGTGGCTTGGCAGCCACTGAAATAAAATATTATGCCCCTTTATGACGGGCTGGTGAAATAATTCTCGAATTTCTGTCACAAGTTGGTGGAAAGAACCGCAGCGGAAGGCTGCTCGGAAACTTTGCAGGGCGCCTTTGGAGTTGTTAAAAATGGGCCATTTTTGGGGAGGAGCTGCCATAATGTATTGCAGAGCTTCACGGATGGCTGCAAGTTCAGTAGCCGTCGAGCTCGTGATAAGTTGAGAGGTAAACAAATGAAGAGTGTAAGACCCAACAGTAAAGATTTCAACAAGCAGATGAAACAGAAGTATGACAAGAAGTCCGACGAAAAGCCGGGCTTGAAGACGGGCTTCAATCTGTCTCATGAGGAACGGGTTCACGTTCCTCAGCCTCGATGTTCCCCTGACTGCCCGCCACCGCCTCTTGTAAACAGAAGGAACGAAATCTTACTCACTTACTCACTAGCGGGTTCTGACGATGGCGATCTGTCTAAACATACATACCTGCGGAGCAATTTTTGCATAGACGCTGTCATACATCATGCCATATGTCCTATGATAAAATGAACAGGTAGGCTGGTGCACATGCCGCTGGAGCAACTTACTCATAACTGGAGAAGCAGGGGGAGAATAAAATTGAAATACCGTATTTGCGCGATTCTAACGCGCGCATTCTTTTATGAAAATAGGCGTAAAAAATACCTGCACTTTACAAAGTTAATGGCATTATTTCGCGTTAGCGGTAGAATCGGCTTCAAGTTGTTTTTGTGGTTTCCGGGCGTTGAATTCCAGTGCGCGTCACAATCGGGGACGCGTTACAATCGTACAAATACGGTATCTCAAAAAGGGAAAACGGCCTTCGAGCTTGCTGACCACATCCGTAAAGAGAGGAAGAACTGAGCCGTACTTTCTCACGGTAATGCAGGAGCATTTGCAGGCGCTCTCATGTCGAAAAAACCAGAAACCTCTACGCTTATATATCCTGTGTATACAGGGAACGCTCAAGCACCTCGTGAGTTCCCATCGCTCGCGAACAAACGTGGACACAACGCCGATCGTGCGCATGCAGTATACAGTGACGTTGTGTCCACGACAGGCTTTACATCTATAACGCCGGTCATGGTTGTGCCAGGCCTCCGCAGAAATGGTGCGGCCGGTTATGGAACACGAACGCTCGATGTGAGCTGACCGGTATACATAGTGACGGGTCGGAGGAGACGGACGACCACGAGCGCCGCTGTACCATCGGCGGAGACTAACGGGCTAGAAACGTCGCCTCCTCTTAATATGTTTATACCATGCCTCGAGAAGTCGAACCTCCGTTACGGTGAGTGAACGAGTAAAACGGCTTTACTACAACCATGACTTTGCACTCAGAGCTAAATACTGGGCAGCAGCTATAGCGAGCTTCGCCCTAGGGTCATTCGGCATTGGAAATGAGGACAGGCGTTTTTTATTGCTACATATTTTGCGCATCGTATTACGGCATAGCGAAACGGAGTATACGTGCGCTCATATTCTGCCGGGGTCAGACCATTAAGTTGAAACCGACAGCCATGGCTCCTCTAATGCCTTTCGATGGTCTAAAATCTACACGTCCCGAACTGCAATTTAAGCTTTCCTACGCAGCCTAAAGGCGCATCAGAACACTTGCTAAATTGGCTATAGAAGTGTAAAATTCAATCATCATGATTGCAACATGACGGCTAGCTTCCCCGTGAGTGATGCGAGGGCACATGTAGTTTTAAACGTATATTAAATCTGCTCTAGCATCTTAACATTTGATTAATGGTTAACAGTATTATCAATGTTTATTGTTGCTAGATATCCGGCTCCCAAGCCTTAAATATTTTCTTCTCGCCTCCCGTGAATCATTAATTGGGTTCCTCTGTAAAGTGATGGTTTTTATCGATTTAAGGAGTTGCAAAAACTTTTGTCATGGCATTTTATATATTTTATGTTTTTGGGCCATTAATCAAGCTCATTTCAAATCCTGTCACATAGATTTGGCCTCTGTTTCATAAGCCAACCACGCAAGCTGAGATAACTAGTTGATAGCAGCTTTCAGCATTTGTATCTCTACATCATGTTGTCTCACAACGTTCATTTAAATTCATTTAACACGCAGCATTTCATTATATGCGTTGTAGACTTACGGAAACAAGAAAACCAGGGGTGCACTCTTTAAATTGAATAAAATTTAAGAAATAAAAATACATCCACGCTGCGGATCGCTTTCTTTATATATTTGTTACATGGAGGACGTGCCTATAGTTCATCTCACTAGCTAGCTGCAGCACTGTGGAGGCTACATTGTTATCAATAGTGCGCCCACTGAAGGCGCCTAATCCGCCGTGAAGGGGGTCCTGAAAGGACACTCCCTTCTCCCCTCCCGGCAAGTGGCACCGCACGGCCCCGGCGCCTTTTGTCGCTTCCTTCGCGGTGAGTTAGGCGCCCTGCGGGGGACAACAATGTAGCCTCCACAGTGCTGCAGCTAGCTTCTGAGATGAAGTATAGACTGTAGGTCGCGTCCGATAAGGAAAGTTTTTCCACTATTTTTTTTTTCGTCTACATCAAGGCCAGCGTGGCCTTGAGTGGACCTAGTGACCTCTTGGTGAGCAGTGAATACCTTAGGCGAGATCCTGGCATTCTGGTGCACTGACTTTCCGGCTCTGGAATAATTGGATGCAGCATCTTAAGAACCCCTCCCCACTTACATCGTAACTGATGTTAGCTGGGTATTTTGTTACCTCCACGTATACGTTCTCTCGCGACAATTTTCGCAACCGTAAAAGCTGGCTGATTAACAAGGCTGGTCAGATGAATTTATAAATGTTAATTTGGAAAAGGATCGCTATGTGACCTTGGCAGGGAAAACTTGTTTTGTATGCGTTGGGAATGCGTGTAGACGTTTACTTCTGTCTAGCTCAGGTTTCTTTTCTTCTTCGTCTTCTTTTACCCGTCGCGGTGGTTCAGTGGCTAAGGCGTTGCGCTGCTGAGCACGAGGTCGCGGGTTCGATTCCCGGCCGCGGCGGCCGCTTTTCTGATGGAGGCGAAAAGCAAAAACGCCCGTGTGTGCGAGATTTCGGCGCACGTTAAAGATCCCCAGGTGGTCAAGATTAATCCGGAGCCCTCCACTACGGCGCGCCTCATCGCCTGCGTTGCATCGGCGCGTTAAACCTCCACAATCAATCAAATCGATCATCTTCGTCTTCTTTTTCTTTCCTTTTTTTTTTTTGTGGACAGCTCTACCCCGTGCTTCCCTGGTCATTCCTTGGGTTATGCACAGAGCGTTCAATGAAACACTTTGCTTCGAACCTTCATTAGCATACCAACTTTCGGAGAATAAATTTTCGCTTCGAACTGCAAGAAGCCGTGTGAACCCGGCGCCTCTAACCATTTTGCCACGTGACGCCGCGGTTCACTGACTAAAACGTTTTGCTGCTGAGCAGAACGTCATGGTTATAGAGCCCCGACCACGGCTGTCTTATTGCCGGGGTGAAAAACATACAATCCCGTGTGAACCAAATTTCGCTGGGCATCCGCGAGAATCCCGGGTAGCGTCAATTATTTTGCAGCACCATCCAAAGGCGTGCCTCACAGCCCAGCAGTGGCGAGACCAGTGTTCTGTTTCGGCAGGGATTCTTAAACATTCTGCGCTCAGTAGAAATGGCTGAAATATCTGTACGAAAAAATTTAAACCCGCCGGGGACGCGGGTTCGATTCCCGGCCGCGGCGGCGGCCTTTCTGATGGAGGCGAAAAGCAAAAACGCCCGTGTGTACGAGATTTCGGCACACGTTAAATATCTCCAGGTGGTCAAAATTAATCCGGAGCCCTCCACTACGGCGCGCCTCATCGCCTGCGTTGCGTCAGGTCAAATCAAAAACTTCACCATCCCTTCCTCAAAAAATAGTTGAAAGAAGCGCGAATTCGCTATGTCCAATCGAAGGAAAAGGAGTAAATCGATCGCTAGAACTTCAAAAACACAAATCGCAATTGAAATACGAACCCATGCGACGATTTTTTCGCACACTAAGTAAACGCCTAAAGCCCGTTCTACACGGGGTGAATTTCGCCTGCGAATTCGCTGTTGTGGCGCCGCCCGTGCGGCAAAACGGTTTATTTTCCTATTTTCACTGCATGCGACATATTGCCAAATGCTAAGCGGCGTTCACAAGAGAAGTTAGACTCTTACAAACATTTGGAACTCCGCCACAGCATCGAGAATAGATCGTTTTGGTGCACGAGCGGCGCCGCAGCTGCGAATTCGCATGCAAGCGAAATTCACCCCATGTAGAACGGGCTCAACGAACGATCTAAATTTATACCGATACGGTTATGAAATAAAGCTATACTGTTCTACCCCTTCTTCATGATCTATGCGCCCATTGTCTTATCTAGAACTGCTCTTTTTTCGCGACTTTCAAGTAACCGTTCTGACACAATGGGAGATCGGTTTCGCGCATGCGTCGTGTGTCCAAAGATCTCGTCAGAGCGTTCCGGTCGACCAACAGCCGGGTCTACGGGGAAATGCTTTAGCTTTTTTTGACACAAAGGAAGGAAGAGCGCGAGAGAGAGAGAGAGAGAAAGCCTTTAATGAAAGCTGAAGAGGTCAGCCCCACTAACGGTAGGGCTTGCTACTCCATATGGGGTGAATAAAGTGAGGTGACAGCGAAAAATAGACAGAAAAAGAAAAGGAAAGAAAGAAAGGGGAGTAAGAGGAGAAATGCACACATATACAAATTGTACATGCTCAGAGAGTTCACAGAACCTCTTCCAGCCCTGTTTCCGCAAGAAAAGTAAGCAGTGTTTTTGTACCGAGCACTGCCTCCTCACGATTTTGCCAGGGTCCAAGGAAGTGTGAAAGTTCTAGAGTACCTCCGCGTCGTAGTCGCACAAGTGCCTTCGACGCTGTTGCCCGCTGAGTGGCATATCGCGAGCAGTGGCTTAAAATGTGCCTGATGGTGTCGGTAGTAGAGCACACTGTACACAATGGCGACTCTACCCAGCCCAGCTTAAACAAGAAGCTTCGGGTGTATGCAACATTAAGTCGCAGCCGGTGTAACACGCCTTCAGTGCGCTTAGGCAGACCCCGTGGATAGGGGAAATCGCACTGAGGGTCTATAGCATGAAGAGGCGCATAGCTGCTCAGAGGATCCTGCCAAGCCGGCAGCTGGAGTTGCCATCCTAGGTCGATTGCAGCTGTTTTGCTATCCTCGTTGGAAAACGGGATTCCAACGGTGAAGTTGAGGTCGTGGGCTTCTCTGGCGACCGCATCGGAGATCTTGTTGCCCGTTATACCAGAATGACCTGGTATCCACTGAAGGAAAATTTCATGTCCTTCGCGCACCGCACTAGAAAATATATCGTTCATATCGCAGACAAGTTGATTGCGACAATCAGGCGGCTTATTTAGTAGTTGCAAGGCTGGACGGGAATCGGAAACATTTTGAGTAAAGGACGGACAGAAACGCACACCACAAGCGCTGACTATCAACTGATCGCTTTACTACAAGTTGCGGAAAAAAGGAAGGAAGGAAGGATGTACAAGGGAGGCAGGAAAGTTAACCTGGAAAATAAATAGCCCGCCTACAGGGAAAGATGCATCAAGCGCGCACTTAAGAGAGAGACGATTTTTTCCCCTCTCAAACCATTATGATATCGCTGAATTTATCGCCACATCCGCTTTTCCCTGGCCTCCGAGAATGCGGTTTCCTCTTGCGTTATAGCTATCGAGGGCACACTGACCATAGGTCGGCAAAACAGAAAGAACTCACTCAAAATCAATCGCAATTTTTTTCATTCACGCTGTACTCAATCAAACTCAGACTCAAAAAGTTCGTCTATTCACAAAATCACTCGTACTCACTCATCAAATACTCATTTGTAATCGTACTCACTTGTACTCAAACTCATTTGTCCTCACGAGTATTCATACTCAATCTGTACTCATGAGTACTGAATCTGTACTCATGAGTACTCACTCTGTACTCATGAGTACTCAATCTGTACTCATGAGTACTCAATCTGTACTCATGAGTACTACTCATTTTTCACTCATGAGTACTACTCATTCTGCACTCATGAGTACTACTCATTCTGCACTCATGAGTACTCAATTTGTATTACTCACGAATAATCAACTTATCTGCACTGTTAGCTAGGTCGTAGCTCGAATGAAAGACTAAGTAGAAAAAATAAATTGTTTAATTGATTAGAAAAACACAGGTTACATATAAATCAGGACAGAGGAAGAAAACGTCTGACGCGGTGCAGTGTCGTTGGGCGACTTACTGCGCGAAGGCAAGTACATGTGGCAAAGCAAAACGGAACGTAAGCACTCGCGTTGCGTCTGGTGTCTCCTCTTGTTCTCAGGCCGGGTCGGGCTCAGGGGAGCTCGGGGGTTGTCGGTGCAGCCGTGGCCGTAAACTGCGTTTTTCTGCGTGTCTTCGGGTGGCAGCTTTTGTCGTCCGTTTTCTTGTTTGCACTACTGTTTTCACTACTGTACTCAGGAGTGCATATACTCAAGAGTGCAAGCACTCGCAACAACAGTATTCATGAGTATTGTACTCATGAGTGCTGTGTACTCATGAGTGATGTGTACTCATGAGTGCTGTGTACTCATGAGTACTCATACTCATTAGTACTCATACTCATGAGTACTCATACTCATGAATACTGTACTCATGAGTACTCATACTCATGAGTAGTGTACTCATGAGTACTGTACTCACGAGTAGTGGACTTACCCCTATACTCACTCGTCATCGTACTCACTATTTTTTTCTGGGTGTGTGATCACTCATCATCGTACTCACTCGTGAGTTTGAGTACAAATGAGTACAAATGAGTGTACTCACGAGTGAGTACGCCGACCTATGACACTGACACAGTTATCACCAGTTGTTTCAATCCTTGCAGCGTCAACAAGTTCCCTCCCGGTTTGGTTCCTGCTCTTAAAGACTACTGTTTTTTTTTTTTTTTCCAAACTCGGGAATACGACCAGCACAGAGCAGGCAGTCACGTACTATGTGCTGCCCCACGTGGGCTTCTGGTAGCCGACGCGGACATTACAGTCATGTTCTTTTAGCCGCTTATTTAGGCATCGGCCTCTATATTCCTTACCACAGGACATAGGGATCCGGTACACAACACCGTTTTCACATTCAGTGATTTTTTTTCTTGTGCTTAGTAGTGCACTTGGTTTTAGGGGCGAAGCTCCTCTTGCTCGGGCCCTGTCCCGGCTATACACGGCACATTGATGATGATTGTGGCAGGATCCCCCTAGGAATTGGCCAACCAAAGATTGGCCGAAGAGGTCATAACGTTCAACGCGTTCGTTGCTACCCAACAAGGAGGAGAGGAAGAAGAAGAGGTTGTCGTTCGTCGCCTGCGAGCTCAAGACTCTTGCTCGGGCCCTGTCCCGCCCTCGTTGCTGCCATACACGGCGGAATGATAATGATTGTGGCAGGATCCCCCTAGGGATTGGCCAACCAAAGATTGGCCGAAGAGGTCAAAACGTTCAATGCGTTCGTTGCTACCCAACAAGGAGGAGAGGAAGAAGAAGAGGTTGTCGTTCGTCGCCTGCGAGCTCAAGACTCTTGCTCGAGCCCTGTCCCGCCCTCGTTGCTGCCATACACGGCGGAATGATAATGATTGTGGCAGGATACCCCTAGGGATTGGCCAACCAAAGATTGGCCGAAGAGGTCATAACGTTCAATGCGTTCGTTGCTACCCAACAAGGAGGAGAGGAAGAAGAAGAGGTTGTCGTTCGTCGCCTGCTAGCTGAAGACACGTACCGGGGGTACGCGACACAAGACGCTCTGCAGAAGGCGACGGCCAAGGTGGCTAAAATGTCACACACCGAATTCGCCAACTTACCCATGGAGATTCTCGTCGTCCCAAACAAGCTCTACATAATCACCACAAACATCGACGTCGTCGACGGGCTTGTCAACGGAGCGGTGGAAAGCTTGACGTGTCGATTCTTTATATGATGTGTGGGCGAATGTTTCACGGTTTTACCGATAAGCATTTTAGCAACGAGTCTCCTCCTTGTTGGGTAGCAACGAACGCGTTGAACGTTATGACCTCTTCGGCCAATCTTTGGTTGGCCAACCCCTAGGGGGATCCTGCCACAATCATCATCAATGTGCCGTGTACAATGTGCCGTGTACAATGTGCCGTGTACGGCCGGGACAGGGCCCGAGCAAGAGGAGCTTCGCCCCTAAAAAGCACTAAAACGTGGATACTGCTCTATACCTTTCTTTGCCCTGCCTTTCACAACCAAACGTGTCATCAGTGCGAAGGAAGTGAGTTCCGTGGTCAGTTTTTGAGGACAGTACAGTGGACAAGTTCCGTTTTTTTACTGAAACAAATAACAACAGATATGACAGGGAAAACTGTTAAGATGCGCACTTAATCCATTGGCAAGAAACTGCAGCCCTCGACATTGTCTTGGAAGCAGAAACAGTAATAAAGCAGATTACACGTGCAGATTACACCTCACACTGTACCATTCGCCCAGCGATCATCTTTTCTACTTGTTCTGCAGTTTTGCCTCTTTCAGATCTGCTTTTTTTTTTTTTTTTTTTGAAGATGCACTTGTACTGGCTGCCCAACTCGCTACATTACTTATTCTTCTACTCGTTCCGGAGGGGAGTACTGCTGTGGACGAATTAAAGAGCGTCTACCCAAAAAAGTACCATCTCATGCTCCGTGCGTCAAATTTCCCTTTCAGTTTGTAACAGCATAATCTGTTATAAGATTCCGCAATATATAGCACACGGAACGATGGCCGGGGGTCAGGCGGTACGAACGATGACATACTGATTGTAATAGCAAAAGGAATTGCAGTTGTCAGAGCAATAATGCAGTGACTGACCGTTAACTAAAGCTTACTTTTAACAAAAGTGTGGCTTACACATTCGGTAAGGTGACAGCTACAAATTATTCAGGGTGACCAAATAATCTAATTTATTGATAGTATTTATGTGCCTGTTGTAGGATTTTTCTGTTTTGTTACAAATATATAAAAAACGTGCGCCATTGGTATTAAGCGCTGGTATTTGAACCAGTACGCAGGCCTATATTTAAGGCTCCCAGGTTAGCGTGATGGGCGATTTCATAGCGACGACTGCGATTTCAACAACTCAGTGGCTAAGGCGTTGCGCTGCTGAGCACAGAGGTCGCGGGTTCTATTCCCGGCCGTGGCGGCCGCTTTTCTGATGGAGGCGAAAAGCAAAAACGCCCGTGTGTACGAGATTTCGGCGCACGTTAAAGATCCCCAAGTGTTCAAAATTAATCTGGAGCCGCTTTCCACTATACGGCGCGCCTCATCGCCTGCGTTGCGTCGGCGCGTTAAACCCCACAATCAATCAATCAATTTCAACAAAACAGGAAAGGGCAGAAAATATATCCCACCGTTATATCTCTTGGCGGTGGCTTTATAAATAGTCGCTAGGACAACATAAAGTCTGGGCGAGAATGTAGGTGGTAAATCGTCGCCACTTCATCTGTTTTTCTAATTTCTCGTAATTGTTTGAAGTTTGCTTTGCAATTGCGCCACTGCCCTTGGGGAACAGCAGCAGTTTGAATTTTCGTTTGTATTTTGATTTGACTGTCGTTTTAAACTACTAAATGTTTTTTTTTTCTAATTGCAGTGATAATTAAACTCATCGAACCGGTTCTTGAACCGGTTCGGTACGTGATTTTGTCGAACCGGAACTGAACCGGAACGAAATGATTTCGCCTGTACCATAACCGCAACCGAACCGGTTTTTTTTTTTTTTTTTCCTGTTCGACACACTGATCGTGAAAATGGATGAGCAAGCCTAAAAAACGAATGCTATTATTCTCCGTTTCTCAGCGCATGGTCCTCATTTACCTAAACCACGGTTTACCCGATACGTTTTCTTCGGTCACCTTGCAGGAGTTTGCTGCCGCTGCTGTGCATAGTTCTGCTTAGACAGGCAAGGATAAACGACTTTATTGTTGGCAAAAGAGTCTCCTGGAGGTGAAGTCCAAGACCCCAAATCCCTTGCCAGCCGCAACAGCCCGCTGCAAAAGCCGAAGCTGGTTTGGCTTGCATGAGCTGCACAGGGCGCGCCTCTAAGAATTAAACAGATTCGGTGTGGGGAGAAGGCGCTCTTCGTGCAGAAAATGACCCAGCCGACCAATTATTCTCCGCGTGGCAACATCGGCGACATGTCGCAACGCATTTGAGTGTAGGGTAACACGTCGTATTTGGGAGAATAATATGGAACCATGCAAAAGGACGACGCAGGCGTTTGGCGTCCCGATCAAGGCATGTTATCGTAGAAAATAATAAGAAAATAATAATGACCCACGCGTTTGGCGTTCCGCGCTTAGCTGACTCGAGGGGCCCATCGTTTTTGGGTCTGCACAACCTCCGCAATCATCCTTCCTCAGGCGCTTCCCTACGAAAGCGCGCAGGCGTCGGACAGGCACTGAGACGTGTATGATTCTAAAAGCGACTGGTTCGAAGGATATGCACCTTTATTTACACGCGATGTACCGTGCATAACAGACAGCATGGCGCCGACGGTGAAAATTTCGGAGGGCTTAAGCCCGGTCAGCACCCCGCTGGCTGCGCCCCTGGTGCACACAAACTTTCCCAGAGGGAGCGTCGCCCCCTCCGAAGAATCTCGATGGGGGCACGTGTCCCCCTGCCCCCACGTACTCGACGTCTATGCTGCCCCAGACGGCCTTTGGCGTGCACCTCAGCGGGCGATGTGGCGCCACTGCTTGCGTGCCCGCACAAGGGAGCCCGGGGCGGGCATGACCTCATCTGTGTCTCTGAACGGCTGAGCCACATATTACTAATTCGTAAACACGTATACAAACAAAACAGGTCTTGCCGCCGCCGCCGCCATCACCGCGTGATCGCATGCGCCGTATCCCTGGCCCCCTTTTTCGGTGCCTGTTCTACGCGGACTTCCTTTATGTCGGCCCTCGCTGCTCGCGTGTCTGGAAAAAGAAGGGGGGAGAGAGGTGCGGAGATAAAGGGGAAGGGGGGTCGCTTTCTTTGCGCCCGCTGCAGGCTGAAGCGCGCATCGCCGCAAATGTCGCCCGTCCGGGCACCTTGGACCAGATCGCGTCGAACCGAAGCCAAGCAAGACGTGCGGCTGGCCACGCTCCTCCTCGCCCCAGCAGCCTCCGGACGGTCGTTGTCGCGGTCCAGAAAGCTTCCACCACTGGGGACGCGAAAAAACGCCGTCCTCTCTCCGCGCTGCCGGCGTCCGCTCGAGCCGGATGGAGTGAGTCAACGACGTCGCCGCTAAGTGAGGATATATAAGCGGAAAAACAGTGAGTGCATCTTTGTTCTGGTGCGCCGCAGTGCCCACTCGTCCAGATCGAATCAGGTTTATTGACTTGAAATTTTGGTGGTTGGGGCTGTGAGGCGCGCCGCCGTAGCGGAGGGCTCCGGTTGATCACGGGTATGTTTGACATGCGCCGAATTCTTGACGCACGGGCGTTTTAGCTTTTCGCCTCCGTCTGAAAAGCAGCCACCGCAGCAGGGATTGAACCTGCATCCTTCGGCTCAACAGCACAACGCCTTGGCCACTGAGCCACCGTGGCGGGTAGGTTTATTGATTTAAGAAAAAATGTATGCATGCGGATATACAGACGGGGTCCCACACCCAAAAAGGAGACCGTCGAGCCCCGGGCATGGTTTCTGAAAAACCTGATTCGAAATTATACTCGCTTTCTGAAGATGCCTAGTGATATGTCTGCGCACCGTGTAGAGTTCTTACCACTATGCGGCGCGCCGTATTGTCTAACGCAGTGTGCAAACGAACTACCCCGCGTAGTTATTTTGGAAAATAAATGAACTGACTCGTTTCTGCATTGTTGGTGGCATTTATTGCGACGTGTAGTTCGCTTTTTTTTTTATGCGTTATTCTTAGGCGGCTCCCCGCAGATGTCTGTCCGTCCGTCTGCTACACGTGGTGCGATGCGCTGAATAGGTGTACACATGTTTTATGGGATATTTAATAAAAAGACCTTTGTTTATTAAAAGGCCCTTTAAAGGCGAGCATACGTGAACGTTGATGATGAGCCCCTGGAAATAAAGCTTTAGGCGTTTCAAAAATTGTTTGGATGTAATTCTGCGTGATATGAGCTGGGTTTTATTGCGCGCTGGGTTATTTTGCGTCTTCTTGAAACCCATCTGTCTGGACCATTATAACTTTCGTGTAACGGCAAACAGATTAATCAGTTAGTGAATGAATTATTTGATTGTTCAGTTAATTCAGACAGTGCGTAAAGCGCTTCGCGTACGGAAAGGGACGCGTCCCGCATACCGGATACCGTCCCGCATACCGGAGTGTGGTATGCGGGACGGCTGCTCGGGATGTAGTGTATGGGTATCCGATTGTTCAATTACATGTCACGTGCGCCCCACTGGCTATGTCATGGAGTTAGCGGACGTCCATCCTGCGCTGGGTCCACTGTGTCACCTGAGTTTATAAGCCTCGACCGTCACATTCCTGAGGTACCAGAGAGTATATGGCATACCTTGAGAAGCCACAATCCGTACGTCGTATGTGGTGTGTGGTTACCGTGTGTAGGACGTTGGTGGGTCGGGGCCCCACTTTGCCTTCAAGGAAAGTGATGCAAAATGCGTTACTCTCATAAATCAGCTCTTCGCGTTGCGCTTGTCCTTGAAAGTACGCTAAGGAGCGGTGGACAAAATGCTTCTTCAGCGCAGGAACGTACTACGTAAACAGCTCAGCACAGATCCTTAAGACAGATTATTGTAATATATGCTTTTTCAATGCTGCTGGGTTTTCATGTTGTTATCAAGTACTTTTATTTTTGAGACCAAAAGGACGCGCGCCAGTAGTAAAGATGTTATCTCTGATGACACATTACGTAATAAAGGACCCCACCGGAATTCAAAGAATGCCAGGCAGGCAAAACAACTTATTCAGTGAATTGCAATTTTTTTTTGTTCATGCAATGTACCCCACCCTCTACCCCGCATCTTGCAAATACTGCCCCCATCCTGGCACCCTATACCATCTGGCATGGGGGTGTCAACAAACCCCGTCCCTTACTCCCAATCCCCAACCTACTTACGAGCAGTGGGTGGCACAACTGACCAGCTCCGATGGGTGGAGAGGGCCCGGGTGGCCAGTGCAGGTCAGGGTATCCCGGGCTAGAGGAAACCCCCCACCAGGCGGGTGCCCAGACAGCAGCACCTAAGGCTCGCATAAATAAAGTTTATTCCTCCTCCTCCTCAGAGGTTTAGTTACAACGTAACTAACGTACCATTTAAGTACAGTTACAACGTACACTCTAAGAAATATACTTTACTCACACAAAAAACGTACAATTGAAAAAAAGCGCATAAGTGAAACAGGTTCAACGTCACGGGAAAATTCCAAAGAAAGGTAAACAATCAGAGAATACTTATTTATTTATTTATTTATTTATTTATTTATTTATTTATTTATTTATTTATTTATTTAGAACATGCCTCTAGATTTTTAATATATGTTAATTATATGCAGTCGACTCCCGTTAATACGAGGTCAACGGGGGCCGCAAAAAAACTTCAAATTATCCGAACTTACAATTAAGCAAAGAGCGCGATAACAGCATTTTTATTAGACTCCAAGGCGTCTCCCTTCTTGATTCCATTCAGAATCTCTACTTTCATCCACAAGTCGCACCTACGACATGGCTGATGATGATGATTGGATGTTAATGGCGCAGAACGCTGTGGGCAATAAAAGAAAAAGAAAAGGTGAGAACCTCAAAAGGCTGTGATATTTCGAGTAAAAAATAAAGTTACGGGTCACAATATTCAACTTGGGCTCGGTAACGACAGGATTGAGATCGTGCGTAGTGTGAAGTGCTTGGGCATTATATTCTCAGAAACGCTAAATTGGGACATGCACATTAACGGCGTACGTACAAAAAGGAATAAGACAAATGGCGTGATATGTCGACACCGATACACCCCTCCCAGACGGGTTAAATGATTAATTTACAATGCATTTATGCTGGCAGGTATTAGCTACTGCCACACACTTTCGGGAACAACTAAGCAGAATAATCGAAAAAATTTTGTAGCGCAAAAACGAGCAATAAGGCTTATTGCTAAGTTAGAATGGAAGGAGAGAGAGAGAGAGAGAGAGAGAGAGAGAGAGAGAGAGAGAGAGAGAGAGAGAGAGAGAGAGAGAGAGAGCTCTATATTACAGGAAAGCAGAGAGATCTGCCGGCATGTTAATGCCTACATGCTACTTTGCGGGGCTGGGGGGAGGAAATAAAGTTGCAATAGGAAGTAAGGCGGAAGGGATAGAAGAAAGAAGGAAATAAAAGAAGTAAGAAAAGGAGGTAGCGTGTATGTTGGGGACCGTCAGTGCGACACGTGAAAAGTCTATAGACGGTTGCACAGTGCAAGGATGTTCTGGTCCTATATCATCTCAGCGACACCGATGTAAGTGTAAGTTAGAGGCGAATGCGCATATATATATATATATATATATATATATATATATATATATATATATATATATATATATATATATATATATATATAATACAGAAATAAGAATTGGCAGTCAAGAAGACCTCGGAAAGCAAAGGGGAGGATGTAGTAGCTCAAGATAAAGAATTTGGAAAATAAGAAAGGGCATTTTTTCTCCACTTTCTTATTTTCAAAATTCTTTATCTTGAGCTACTACATCCTCCCCTTTGCTTTCCGAGGTCTTCTTGACTGCCAATTCTTAGTTCTGTCTTATTTGCAACGAGTCCCTCATTTCCTATATATATATATATATATATATATATATATATATATATATATATATATATATATATATATATACCGAACAATACTTCATTGAGTTTAATATTCTTAAGGTGACTTCCCTCTACGCGTTCAGACTACTTACAATCTACAAAACTGCTGTAGTCGCCAATAACTGTGTCATGTTGTTATGTGTTTCAGCTAGTTGGTCATGAACCAACTTATATTGTGTATACGCCATCCCGCCTTGGTCATAGCTAGCCATCCTGTCGCACCAATCAGTGTTAGCAATCTGTTTTGAACACGTTACACTGGAAGAAAATAATGTTTCTATAACGAAAGTCTCAAATAAAATGTTAACGAAGCTGACGTACGTAATCGAATTTGTTCATTACTGAGGATTTACATGTACTTTTGGTCGCCGCTTTGTCGGTTTACCAGTTTTGCTTTGTATAGGTTTTTCTTTTTCTATAGAAGCTTCTTTTTTATAGTCATGTACAGTGTTGATATTACCGTTACTACTGAGTAAAAATGCTGAATTAATGTAGTCGTTCCCTCTCTGCGTGTTACATCAGCGCTGTTGTCTTATAGGGCGTAAGGGGTGCTCAAGCCGCAAAAAGGGTAGCTTTTTTTCCCTTCCGTCCCCTCTCGCATTGTATTTTGTACTGTACACAGAGAAATAAATAGCTTATCTTATCTTATCTTCTGTAAAAGACAGAGATGCAGACGCTGACGCGAGGCTCAACTGTCCTGTCGCTTTATCAACTGCGCGCTGCCTCAACTGCGACGGCGCCGACGTCAGTACAGAACACGGCGCTGTTTTTGCGCTGAAAAATTTTGAATTTTATCGAGAAAGGACGGTCACCTCGATGCTTCTTATTCGAAATAACTTCCAATTAACCGGTGTAATGGGAAGAAACCGCACTATCAAGCGATTTCTTCCACTGGAATGCATGTAAAATTATCGGGACCTGCACATCACTTCCAATTAGCCGATAATTCCAATTAAGCGGCTTCGAATTATCTGGAGCTGACCATAACAGAATATTTCGCACAACAGGCGCACAAAATGGCAGGGTGGCAAGCACAAAAGATTGTTATTACTGAAGGTGTCCGACCGCGATCTATGATCGATAAGCCCGATACAAAAGTATCAACGTTCGTACACTTAGCAACGTTGTCGTGCAGCGCATTCCAATCCCTGAGAGCTTGTGGAGGAAATGAGTGTTGAATGAATCGTTGTGGAATTTTTATGAAATAAGTGCCTGCTACGTTTCGCTCTAAAGCTTCCTGCATTCGAGTGTACATCAAGCAACTGGTTTTTGTCAATCCTAGACTCAGGAATCTATAGCTCGAGTGCTGATTGTGACGAAACCAGAATTGGAAAGAAGCTTTGTAGGAAAATCGTGCGCAATATCGGTACCGCTTAAAAGTAAACCCGGTGGCTTTTCGTTAAACATTTTCTAATTTTTCTCTGCATTTTTTAGTGTACAGAAGCCAACGTATTATTCCATATCCTGGAACTGAGGGAACTAATGATAAGTATGCTGCTAGTAGTAAGGGGAAAATTTGAGATATGGGTTTTGTTTCCTGCTTTATGAACGGCAACCGCATTTAGCGGTTTTCGAGATTTTAGGAAATACGCATGTAAGTATTTGCTTGCCCGCTCAGCGTATTTGCAAAGGAAAGTGTTAGGTATGTGGTCTGAACTGCTTGTTTTTAAATCAGAGGCGTGTAACAGGCACAGAATTTCCGCCTCACTTAAAGATGTGTCATCAAGCTTACTTCTAGTTAGCACTGGGAATAAATGGCGACATCGTGACGCGATCAACGGTAAAAACTAACTTTAAATCATTGTTAAACTGTTCTGCTTTAAGTAAAGCAGATTTGCTGTTCCTTAGCCCCATATACTGCGTATCTACCCAATGCTTGAGTGCTCGGGCAAACTGTATTTCCGAAGCGATAAGGACCTATTGGCGTAAAAAAAAAACAAAAAAAAAAAACGCCATATTCTGTTTTGTTTTTTCAACCTTTTCAGTCTCTTTTCCCTTCGTATTTTGCGATGCTTTTTGGAAGTGGTCGTGACATGAACCCCTGACAGTGAAACGAACCCGTTAGGCCCGACGGCAGTGCGTGAGTACGGCGCTCCAGATCACATTCTGCAGTGAGTCCTATTGTTGTGCTTGGACGAAACTCATACCTGCGAGGGGTAAACGACATCTCAGACCATTAAGCAGTTGCCTCCTCACGACTCCCCGGTTCATCGCACGCTCATGACCTCAATTCCGGTTTTCTACGCATTCGAGCCGCACAGTCGGCCGCGGTCGCACGCTAACAAAACAGCCGGGCCGCGTCCAAGGAGCCTTTTGCAGACTTGTGAGCGGTATTCCCTCGTCCCAAGAGCTCGCATCGAAAGCTCGTCGCCGCAAGCTCGCGACAACCGCGGCACTGCCTTCATTTCGGTTTCGTAAAGGCCGCCATTTTTCGCCGCTCAAGGGCAAGTCGCGCCACCTCTCGGACGTGGCCTTGGTGGGGAGACGCATCGCATGATCCGCGTGACGTAACCCCCCTCTTGTGTGGCTGCTCTCGGCCCGATCATTCAACTTGCGCCAGCAGCTCCTCATCTTGTTGGCACGGGGAGGGTGCTGCGTTGCTATGGTGCCTTAGACGAGGCCGGTTTCGCTAGTTGTCTCCGTTCTTATCTTGCCGAGTGCGCCAATCTTCGTCTCGCAGCGCCTGTGAGTACCTGTCAGTTCTTTGTCAGCGGCTCGATGTCTCTCTCCGCGCTCGCAGCGGCTGTCAGACGGCAAGATGTCAGTTGAACGGGCGCGCGCGCTTGTTGCGCGGCGTGCCTCGCGAGCAGCGAAAAAAGGGTTGAAAGGCGGCCAATCGGCAGCTCCTGCTTCAAGCCCTGTCGCGTTTCTCGCGGCAAGCAGTTGGTGTCAGTGGTATCGCTAAATGTCGTCTATTCTTATTCTCATCGTTGAACAGTACAAGAGAAATGAAACATTTTAAAGGGCCTTGCTAGCTCACTGCAGTCGATGCAGGATAGTGGGAAACCTTGTTGAGCATTTGGACGAGAAGCGGTGTTACCGGTTTGTTCGTGTCCGCGTGTTGATCGTTGCTAACCGAGCTGGAGATGACCGGCTAGAGTTGTCACGTGCGATTAGGTCTCCGTGAGTGTAAAGCGTGTTTTCTTTCCTGCTAAACTGCACGTGGGACCCCCACGAGCTTGGAATCTTCCATATTGAGCTTCGTGTGCTGTGGGGGTTGTCAAAGTGGCTAATTTAATTATTTCGTTTCTAACAATCCCAGGTTGAGCGCTTGCATACGGGTGCAACGAATATTTAGTAGTGAGCATTGCAGTGCAACGCAAATGTCGCAAGTTGTCGTGCGTGGCTTCAGTGAACCGCATGTGCTTGCCACAAAATATGGAAAAAAGGGTAGAATTTGTTATTTGTTTTGTTACTGTCTTTCGCAAGCCAAAACACATTTTGGAGCTAACAAACAACAGATTGTTAGTTTGATGCTGTAGCCATCGGGTCACTCCGTGTTGAGTCAAACGTCACCGAGGAGGAGGAGGATAAACATCTTTATTGAGGGAAAAGGTTGCGTGGACTCTTCAGGAGTCAAACGTCACCGAGCCAACCTTGTTTCTAGGTGTAAACTTCTGACATCCCTTGCAAGCACATATAGGTTTCAAATTCTTGTACCACGCTCGCATCATGTTTTACAAATGTTCAATTTAATTGACACGGCTGTTTGTCTCAAGGCCCATTCCGTATAATTGTAATTAAAATTTTTTGAGCCTTACTTATATTTACTTTACGTACTGTATTTTCTGTGCTGGCACCTCTTCCTCTCTTTTTTTTGCTTCAGTGCTCCAACACATAAATGCCATTGTTGGAGGAGTGTAGCTCGCACGTTAGCAAGAAGTGTGGCAGTGACAGAACATCACACATTATTTGAATTGGCACGTTGAGCAAAAATTTGTGGAAATTTAGATGCATGTCATGTAAACACGATTTTCAGTCCAGTTTATGATAGAAGTTGCCTTCACCTTGTTTTCAGGCGAATTTTTCTTATAATTTCTTGGAAGATCATTAAAGAAAACTTTTGTGTCGCACTAGAACACACGAATACCGCACTGCAAAAAAGAAGAGAAATCCCGCAAACAGCCTTTGATTGCTTCAAGGACTATCTTACGTAAGTTAGCATATCATTGAGTTTTTCATGAGGAGGCAATCTTGTTCTAGAAATGTCGTGCATTTTTTGCATAATGCTTTGCGATTCTGATGCCTGCTCATTGCTATTTCAGGTAACAAAATGCAGAGCACAATCACAGTCATGCTCCAGCTCAGGGCAAGCAAGAGCATCTGCACAGTAAATAGATTCCCCATAAACGTTCTGCTCTGCCGTGGGTTACTCACTTCAAGATCACAAGGGCAGATCGAGGCTGTCGCCACACAGGTAGGCCATTGTTCCTACTCACCACTATGCATTCTCATGAGCCATGAGTGTCTCTAAATTTACTACAAGTGCAGAATTCTAAGTTGCGTCCGTTTCAAGTCTTGGCGTAGTCCCTGTTGCCGGGCCTCTGACAAGCACAAACTCTAAGCCTTGCTCGTTTTGAGTCACAACGGTGTTGTCTGTCTTCTGTCAAGCAGAGCTTGCTCAAAGTGGCCACTTTGAAACGCACCAAACCCTGAATTCAACCCTTGGTGTTAAATAGATGCCCTTGTTGACTTCACATTGTTTAATTTTTTTGTCTACTAGCACTGCATTTTTTCTTAGCATGCAGTGTTTTTTGTAGTGTTGGTACATGTGTCAACAATGTTCACAAAAATTAATAATACCGCTTGCTTGTTTATTACGGAAACTATAATTGTTTTTACAAGTTTATAATCTATTATCAAGTGATGGTTTGTGTGAAGTTTCACCAAGTTTGTTTGCGATACGTGAAATTCTCCGTTGTCCGAGACGGAAGAAAAAAATCCCGTAGATGCAACGTTTCATGGTGTGAAATAGATTTTCCGGGAAACAGCATTTTGTTTTGACCACATTGTTTAAGTGCTGTTGTCAGTGTGAATATAAAAATATTGATGAAGCACACCACAGCATTTACGGTGGCGGCATCACTTTGTTGACGGCGGGGGGCAGAGATGGAGATGTAAAAGATCGTCTTCGAATGGCGGGGGCACTGTTGAGGAACATGCCAAAGCCCTCGGCCTTTCCTGCTTCCTGGAAAAATCACAACTGTTGTACAACCCCACAAGAAGAGGTCGAAAGCCTAAAGACACCCCACAAACTCACAGCACAATGCTACAAGTAGGTGAAACTCTAATTCCCAAAGGGGCAGAGAAGATACGTATCTTCAGCCTCCACCTCCAGGCCAACGGACACAATGGCAAGACCGCACAAGCCCTAGAGAAAGCCACCCACCAGGTCACGGGACTTCTTGCACAGATAGCCAACAAGCATAGGGGCATGAAGAAGAAGACACTGTAAAAACTCCTCTATGCCTTTGTAATTAGTAGAGTTATGTAAGTAGTACTATTTCTACATTATAAGCAGGTAGAGCAGCGCAAAATCAACAATCTCGTCAAAAGTGCGCAAAAGCAGGCTCTGCGAACCCCGATATGTGCCTCTAAGGAGAAATTTGAGGCACTGGGTGTACACAACACCTTCGAAGAGCTAATCGAGGCGCATTGCATTGTACACCTCGAACATTTGACCAAGACACCTGCAAAGCCTCGACCACCTGCGCATTAAGTGCTGTTGTCGCAAGCACTTTCGGAGAAAAGCACTCCATTCGAGCTGAAGTGCGCAAAGGAATCTACGTACCTCCCTCCCTAGGAACATACACCCAGTCTACAATGAAAAATGAAGAGAAATGAGAGCCCTAGCACTAGGGAAACAGCTCCGAGGAAAACCTCAAGTTGTCTGCACGGACACTACCTCCTACAAACCCGCCGTGGTGGCTCAGTGGCTATGGCATTGTGTGCTGGGCCTAAGGCGGCCGCTTTTCTGATGGAGGTGAAAAGCAAAAACACCCATGTGTTCGAGATTTCCGGGCACGTTAAAGATCCCCAGGTGGTCCAAATTAATCCGGAACCCTCCACTATGGCGTGCGTCGTAACCTTTGAAGTTTTGGCGCATTAAACCCCACAATCAATCAACTACTGTTTCGATTGACGACGGACCACGGGTGGGTGACACGGCAAGACTGCTGTTTATTGGCGCGTGCTCCTTTTTATACCGACCGGTCTGGCAGAGTTGCCAGACCACATAACGATACATCATCCCTCCTTAGGGTAAATGGCTCTAGTAAACCCAACTTAGAAATTGCAACAAGAAAAGCAAAAAAAAAAAACAGAAAAAAACAAAGAAACTACACAATTTGCTGAAAGTATTTTGTGTATGAAAGCTTCGTTGGCTGGCGCTTGATGCAAGTAGAGTTCCAAATCCGCGGTCCCGTGTCGTTGCTCGTCCCAGCTGTTCCGTCGTTTGCCTGGTCATCATCTTGCTCGGGTGCTTGGGCTTTCATCACACTCGGCCCCTGAACAGTAGTCAATGCCGGAGCATTGTCGTCTATTGGCTTCACCTCTGGATGGTCGGGCTCCGCTTGCTCTGTCCGAGTCTGGCTGGTGGATGGTGCGTGACAGAGGACACTCTTCTGCTGACTGGGGATGCCCTGCCGGAGCAACATCCCACGCATTGCCTTCGTACTCCTCGTCCATGTCTCGCAGCCTGAACGTTTCCTTTGTTTCAATAATGTGCTGCCTGTTTCTTCTTAGGCTGCGTCCATCTTCAGTCCTGAGCAAGTAAGAACGGGGACCAACTTGGTCCTGAATGGTGGCTTTGGCCGTCCACCCGAAGTCGTCTAGGTGTCGTCTAGGGCGCACAGTGTCTCCCTTGGCCAAGACTGGAAGTGAGGTGTAGCCCTTTGGCTTCTGTACATGCTTCTTTACTTCTGCCGAAGGTTGAACAGCGAAGTTCGGTAGACGTCCTCGTAGCTGCCTCCCCATTGCAGTTCAGGCTGGCTTTGGCCGTCCTCCAGAGGAGACAGACGATAATTCAGGAGAGCCACCCAGAATGGCTCCCTGGTGTGCTTAGTTTTCTTCAGGAGACGTTTGACGAACTGTACTCCTTTTTCTGCCAGACCATTCTCTATTGGGAACCTGGGACTAGAAATCACGTGTGAGAAGTCACACACCCGCACAAAGTTCCGAAACGCACCGGAGGTGAATTGCGGACCCCTGTCGGTGTGTACATCATTTCAAGTTTTTTTATGACGCTTTCACTCGACGTCTGCAATAGGAGCTCTACTTCCGGATAGTTTGGATATGCATCATACGCTACCATGTATGAGGTCCCAGAGTATTCGCACGGATGTATTCCAACTCTTTCCCAAGGAAAGTCTGGAGGAGGGCTTGGGATGACAGGCTCAGCAGGTTGACGATAAGCAAACTGGTTACACGTGCTGCACTACCCACTTAACTTGTTTCGATCTTTTTGTGCATGCCAGACCAGCAGTACATTAGCACCCGTGCCCTTGCTTTCGCTTTGTTGAGCCCGAGACGCCCCTCATGCAAGCATTCCAGCAACTGCTTGTGCAGTTGCCTTGGAATAACCACCTTGCACCCCTTCATTAGTATTCCATCAACACATGACAATTCGGATTTCACTGCTGCGAATGGACCCGTTATTTTGCCCTGTTCTAGGTTTGTTATGGCTTCCCATAGCTGTACGTGTTGTTGTGTCGCTGTCTGCAGCTTTTGTTCCATTTTTTCACTTGCGAGGCTTGCCAGGACTTGAGCAGAATGCATGCTAACGTCCTCATCCTCGTTTGGCCGACTATTGTTTTGAGATGGAATTCGGGGTAGTGCATCGGCTAGTAGCAGTATTTTCCAGGAACGAACTGCAAGGTAAGTTAAAAACGCATCAGTCGTAAGAAAAATCGTTGCAGCCGAGGAGACGTTTCACCGAGTTCCTTTTTGGCTATCACCAACAGAGGCTGATGATCAGTGATCAGTTTGTACTGCGGTCTTGGTGCCACTAATGAACTCTCCGAACTTTTCGCACCCGAACGTGATTCCGAGTGCCTCCTTTTCTATCTGTGCATATCTGCTTTCGGTCTCCGTAAGCACACGCGATGCATAAGCTACTGGCTGGCAGCCCTTATCATGAAGCTGCATCAGCGCAGCTCCTAGCGCATTCCTGGACGCATCAGTGCTAATCTTGATTTGCTTTTGCGGGTCAAAAACTACCAGGACGGGTGCTGACGTTAGCCAAGTGCGAATACTTTTCCATGCTGTGTCGTGAATGTTGCTCCACTCAAAACACGCACTTTCCCGCATTAAACTGCGCAGCGCCTCAGTTTTTTCGGACAAGCATGGAATGTACCTTCTGAAATAATTTACTGCTCCTAGCATTCTCTTCACTTCCTGCTTTGACGTTGGGGTTCGCATGTTGGCGATACATTGCACGAGTTGTTCGTCCAGCTCGATTTCTTCACTTGAGATCACGTCTCCAAGAAATTTGATTTCTTGCGAGCCAAATATACACTTCTCTGCATTAAGCATGAAACCAACTGAACGTATCGCTGTCAGTGCGGCCCTCAAGCGCTCGTGATGCTTTGCTTTTGTCCTTCCCCACACCAGCACATCGTCTATGTATACTCACACGCCAGGAGTCCTGTCCAGTGCTTCACTGATTTCTCTCTGAAATATTTCGGAAGCAGAACTCGGGCCAAATGGTAGTCTCGGGAATCTATATCGTCTGTACGGGGTACTGAACGTGCAAATTCTTGATGATGTGTTGTCCAACGGTATTTGATAGAACCCTCGATTTGCTTCAAGCTTGCAGAACCACCTGACCCCAGCTAACTGTGCCTCAGTGTCTTCCCTTATTGGACGCTCGTATCGTTCTCGTTTGATGTTTTTGTTCACGTGCCGCATATCCGTACAAATTCTTACTCCTCCTCCCTTCTGTTAAACAATGACCAGTGGACTCACCCACTCTGCTGGTTCCTCCATCTTCCCGATGATGCCCTCGGCCTCCATACGATCCAGTTCCTCGCGCAAAGGGGCCTGTCCCGTGTGTGGCACATGTCGTGCTGGCACTGCTACCGGCTTGGCTCCGTCTTTCATGGTGATCCTGTAAGGACGCTTCACACAGCCGAGTCCTTAGAACAACTCCGGAAATTCTGCCGTCACCTGCACTCCCAGACTTGACTGCCTTGAAATGGCGTGGGCGCGTCTGACGAGGCCAAAACACTTGCAGGTTGAAAGTCCCAACAACGCTTGCTTGCCTGTCTTGACTACGAAGAAGGTGACCTGCTGCTCCATGTTGCCCAGAAGTAGTGGCAATGACACTGTGCCAAAATGCTCAGTGACGTTTCCTTTGTAGCTTGTGAGCGCTGTCTTGATTGGACGAACTTTTGCAGCCAGTTATAGCTTTGTGAAAAGAGAGGGAGGCAGCAAGTTCGCTTGCACACCAGTGTCAACCTTGAATGCCACAGCTACTGTGCCTATTACTGCATTAATTGTCCAGTCACGACCCGCCGTGCTGGCTACACCACTGATTTGCACAGCCAGAATTTGGAAGTCATGCATAGAGTCTTTGCCGTCTTCGCATGCTCAAGGTCCACTTCATTCACTTTCTTTGCTCTGCGGCAAACGGCAAAATGGTTATGCTTACCGCAGCTTGTGCATGCCTTTTTCCATGCTGGACACTTCCTGGTGAGTGGAATCTGTTGCAATAGCTGCATTGCTGGGGGGACGTTTTCTGAGCTTCGCTTCAAGCGCGTTTCTCTACGACGCAGGCCTTTGCTGTTTGTTCGTTGTCCCAAACTTGGTTTGGGTTGGCTGCAAGCTCAGCTGCTTTGCAAAAGTCGATAACCTTGGAGAAGCTAAAATCTTTTTCCCTTAGAAGGCAGGATCTGAGCTTCTTATCTTTCGTCTTACAAACGAGTTGGTCACGCACCATTGAATCTCTCGGGTCTCCAAAGTTGTACGTCTGCGCCGCTATATGCACGTCTCTCAGCAATTGTTCAAATGTTTCATCTGGCTGCTGCAGGCGGGAGCGGAAAACATACCTTTCGTATGTTTCATTACGCTGAGGCATGCAGTGCTCTTTGAACTTTCCAACGATGACGTCGCAGTTCTTTTGTTCTTCTGGAGCGAGCTGAAATGTTTTGTACACGTCAGTGGCCTCCTGGCCCGCGACATGCAGGAATACAGCAGCTTTTTCCGCACTGGTCTTGCTGTCCTTGCCCACCGCCTTGAAGTAGAGTTGGATGCACTGCTTAAACTCCTTCCAATTTTTGGCTGCGTTATCCGAGAGGACAAGTCGGTTGGAGGTGGAAGCGTTTCCATCTTGGCTTTGTCCGGGCGAAACTGGACGACGAGTACACTGCGCACACGCCGCTTATTTGTGTCGAGCCACTTCTGACACCATGTTTCGATTGACGACAGACCATGGGTGGGTGACAGCAAGACTGCTGTTTATCGGCGCGTGCTCCTTTTTATACCGACCGGTCTGGCCAGAGTTGCCAGACCACCTAATGATATAACTACCTCCTGCAAGCAATGCAAGGCTATCATCTCAGTTGTCACTGACCAGGCAAGAAAGGGTCTCACCACCTACTGTACCTGAAAACGACACCTCGAAAAAGATGAAGAACTGCCCGTAGCATTAGCCCTAGCCCCAACCCAAGCGAGGAAAATTATCAGCGACTCTCAGCCCACAATCAGCAACTTCACAATGAGGACAACCTCCAGCATGGCACTACAAGTCCTTGCCCATCAAGACAAGAATCAAGACACCAGAACAACTTTAATATGGACACGCGCACACGTGGCACTGGAGGGAAGCAAATGGCCCAACGAGGCTGCTCACTTACTGAGAGCCCGCTGTACACCCTACCGACAGCACCAAGGATGGCCTCTGCACCTACTGTGATGTGCTCGATAAATACAGGGGCAAAAGATGGAAATACCCTGCAGCCAACCGCTCGTGGATTAAAAAACTAGAAGTAGCGTGGTGACGTCTCCAGACTTATACATACACAAACCCACTCCTCTAAAAGCACTTCTGCCCAGATATTCGTGACGGTAAATGCAAACACTGCCCCCAGCTTGCAAGTTTGGCACACATGCTCTGGGGATGGCCTGCTAGACAAGGAACAGACTTCAGCAACCCAAAAGGAACATTTATTATCAACAGCAAAGAGCAGTGGGTGACCGTGCTGCTTAGTGAGGACCCTGACGTCCAACAGTGGGCTGTCCATAGAGAGAGAATAAGCTTTATTCCGAAAAATATCGGTGGTCACGCATCTTGAAAGAGATGCTGGTCGTTAGGTCGTGTTGATGGCTGACAGCATGAACTGATCAGCGTCCAGAGGGCCAAAGGCGCCGCTGGGAGCCAAGCCATCCTGGCTGTCTTCTGAAATACACTGGCCCTAACTAGGCCTTTACTATAGACACAATGAAGTTACTTCCTCCTTACTATATGGACTGAATTCGTGAGAAGAGGTTATACATGAACAGGTGTGTACTTTCGGCAGCAGGGAAAGACTTAATTTAATTGAGGCGGGGAGCTAGCACATTATGGCCTCTTTGGTTTTGTGGCTCAACAGGACTTTGTGTCCTTCCAGTTAGTGCTGTTGCTATCAGGACAAGAAAGAGCGTCTGCACAGTAAACACCAAGTAATACCATAACATATGAGCATTGTAACAAATTTTTTGTTGCACATGCAACCTGCAAGCTATGATAGACCTCTGTATAAGATTCGAGAAGGAAAGAACCAATTTACAGTCTTTTATGCAGTCTTTTATGCTGTTTTTATGCTTTCTCACTTGGTTCAGTGCACTTAGTGTACTAGTGTAGCTAGTGTAACTAAGTAGCATAATGTAAAAAGTGTAACTAGTGTAATTAGTGTATAGTGTACTAGTGTGACTTAGTGTACTAGTAGCATTTTGCAGTTTTCATTGCTGTATTTTTGTACGCTGTCATTTGCTAAGGTAATATCTTACATAATTAACATGGAGGTTTTTTAAAGTGCAGACATTTTGGTAGAATAGTGCTGTTGACATACCCAGCAACCTCCCATCACATTGTCAATATCGGCTAGGAAGTAGTGCTGTGATTGCCACGGAAGCAATGGACAGTAGGGGAATAGACAGCGAGCTTGTGATCACTAAACTCTGCGCATGAGGTGTGTACGTGAAAGTCCACAGAACTATTGTGAATGCATTCTGCTAACACACTGAAATTTGCAGCGTCTAAGTGTAATTAATTGTTCCTCAGGGTGAAATTTTTTTTTCCTCTCCTGAAGCATTAGCTGAAGTTGCTCATCTTTGGCAGTTTTGGCTGCTGTTACTGTTCATGTTTCTGGCATTACGTTTTGCTTAGACCTACTGTTGGCCGAAGGAATACTTCAGAATGCTGTTACAGAAGGCCTGGCTGGAAATATCGCGGTGTGTTTGCGCCTGACTTCTCTGCTCTGCTTTCCCGGCCCATGGGGCAATTGGACAGGTTCTGGAGCCGAGTGCGGCTGCGTTGAAGAAGCAGCCCGCCCCAGTGGAGCCCCCCGAATGGTCGTACACAGAGCGCTTTGTCAAGGTGCACACGTGCTCGCAGCTGTACCAGGAGTGGAGGAAATGGAAGCCTGGCTACCACAACGCACCCGCCGAAGGTACGAAACCCAAGCTATTCAGGGCTGAAACTGCTGCAGTGGGGATGTTGGAGACGTTTGTCAAAAGGGTGGCGCACACACTGGTTGTACAACAGAACTAGAATAACGGGACTGTGTAGGTTTATTCCTCCGGTTTATTTCTGCTACAGCAGCCTTGTATGCTCTGGTAGGTTTGAGGTGCAGTTGGGAAAACTATTTCGGGGCCCGGCCAGAACCTTGTCTTTTTTCTCCTTCATACAGGGTGAAAATTGCAATCAGTGCTGGCTTTTTGCTTATAAAAAAACATTGATAGTCAGTCTAATGCACCGTCACAGGTCGGTGGTGGGGCCCATGGCTGCTGCCACTTGACATGTGTTGATGACAAATTTACCTTTGGAACAATCATTAGAGTTGAATCTGGTTAACTCAAGTGCATCGATGAGGACCAAAAATTTCTCCGCAAGAAACATATCTCGAAATAACAGAACCTCAGTTAATGAAGTTTGCACTGTGTGTTAGACGGCACAGTTGGACTGAGCAAACACGTGAGGGACAAGTTCTGGAACATTTGTTTATGCTGATTATGAATGGAAGTAATCAGTGATACATACCTGCGCAGTTGTTCAGCCGTGATTCAACAAATGTCGCTGGGTTGCGACGGGTATCCGGATCCTCGGTATGAGAATTCAGGGTGACGGACAAAATATTGAAACTGTTAAAGCTTTAGAAAAAAGCATCCATCAAACTGCTAGACTGATTTCCAGGATAGCAAGCAGACATCAGGGAATGAAGGAGGCCAATTTGATCAGACTAATACAAGCGTCTATCCTGAGTCGCATAGCGTATGTAGCACCTTTCTTGAAACGAAAAGCGGACGAAAAAAACAAAATTAACACTATACGTGGTATTCACTCAAAAGTTCAGCTGTCAATTTCTTCGCTTGGCCACTGTGGAAACGGCCACGGACGTGGCCGAAGCGGCACATAACGTGGCGTGGCTTGTGCCACTGCTCCTGCATGCCACAAAAAAAAAAAAAAAACACTGGCGTGCATTGTTTGCTTCGTTTCAACCCGATTCTCAACGGTGGTGTCAACAGATAGGTTATTTATCGCACTCACATTGGAGTCGAGGGTGGGGTAGAGTTAGGAACGTCCAACGCGCATCATGTGCTTAGCACGGGCAAGTACCGCCATCCCGCGGAGCCCGACGTAACCACTGACGACGCACTCACATGGTTGCCTGCATGCGTGCCTCACCAGTGAATGCAGCCTATACCGTAAAATTCCGAGCCAGCACTCCCTGCAGGCAAGTCGAGATCACTGGCAAATAAAAGGAGAGGACGCTGTCCCGGAACGGCACTAAAATTAAAGATGGTGGCAACAACGATCAGGCAGTGCACCTCTGCACTTACGGATGTTGAAACTACCCCCCAACAGAAAAAAAGCAAAAACACGGAATGCACATGTACCTAATATTTTGCCAAAGAATGTTAGTAATCACTCTCAAAACTATCAAAAGACTCCTCTGAGTCAGTCCAAAAAAAAGTTTGCAGTATTCCACTTAAAGCCTACCCCGATCTCATGGTGCCCTGGTTCTCACATCGGCCAGTCCACCATGCTGGTCGCCTTCCTCCGAGTCATCTAGTGCGTTGCCTATGCCACAGCCCCTGAAAGACCATACCACAGTATCCTCGGATACAGCGGCTCATGCCTCGGAAACAAAATCAAGCACATGCTGCCGGCAAAAGAAACTGACACCGGCAAAAGAAAAACGAGAAATGGCGCATAGAGATCGGGCTATCGGGCTGCTAACCACAGTTAGTTGGATTGGATTACAGACTGGCTGTGGCAAGCCACGAGCTTCTAAAAGTCGCCACTTTGGTGACAAATCGCCAAACCTGGCAATTTTACTGCCAGCCACCTGAGCAACATGAGTTCACCCATTGCTGGGAGCATGGTTGGTGGCGTGATATGTTCGAAGTATACGGTGTGTTTGTGTAACGACTGGTGAGGTGTTTACACACATTTAAATGCACATACTGTTGACAGAACCCTGGCATTAGTTTGAGAAATACATAAGTTCGAATGGAGCATACTCAAATCAGTGAGATTCGACTATACTGGTAGAGCACCTCGCCTGACTTGTTTTAATTTCTTTATGGAGTTACGCATTGCAAATGCAAGTGGCTTTTGTGGATAATGGAGGCTTGCGAGGTTGCTAGAATAAAGAAATACAAACAGTAAAGGGGGTAGTAGAGCTGTTGAGAACATTTGAAGCCTTGGGACGAGTCCACTGATCCTCATACTTGCACAGCCACTGGGACAAGTTAGTAACTTGCACTTGTTTGTCTAATCAGGTCTGTAGGAGTATTGTGTACCACCTCGGTGTTGTGCACCTCATTGTGTACCACCTCACCCCGGTGTTGTGCACCACCCACAATGTGGCCGCTGCAGGGGTGGAGGTGGAGCTGGGCTACATGCACACGGGCCTGGACAAGCCTGCGGCCCAACGAGAGGGCCGGCCCACAGTGCTGCTGCTGCACGGGGCGCCTGGCAGCTACCGGGACTTCACCCAGCTCGTGCCTTTCCTGGACCAGCAGGGCGCCACTGTCATCTCCCCCCGGTGGCCTGGTGAGCGGGGGAACGCTTCCACCATGCAATGGCGCGTGTCGGACACGTTCTTGTGCTCGCGCGAATTGTTAACATGAAATTCCGCTCTGCAAAGTGGAGAGGGGGAAATGGTAGGCCAAGAAGTGTGAGGGAAAGTGGCAAGGAGGCAAGGAGTCCACGAGCAAGTGTTGGGAGTGCGCGCCTTCATGGAAAAAAAAAACGCTTCCAGTGGTTGGAATCAAACCTGGGTCCCTCGCGTTATTCAACCGGCGTCTATCTGATAGCGCTAGCATTGTTTTCGGGGTGCACAGCGTTTCATTTAGGTTCATAGCACGGGCGTTGGCTTTAGGACCTTGGCGTCGGACTTTGGCAGTTTGGATTTTGGAGGGTAAATTGTGGACTTTGATTTAACTTGGTGTGCATGGAGAAAGCTTCTCTTCTTAGCCATCTTTCTGTTAAGAAGACCTAAGAAAAGCCAAGTTAAAGCTGGTGAAGACCACCGGCTCCACTGTTTTCTCAGTCTTCGCATGTCAATTGCAAATATTGCTGAATTTTCTTGCCTGTGTTCTTCGTTAGGGAGAGTGACTCTATTCAAAGGGCTCCGATCTGAACATTTGTTGGGTAAACTTGTTTATTTTTTATTGGGAGAAGAATGCCAGAAGACAGAGCTTATTGGCTTCCCTGTGAGCTCTGACAAAGCATCTATTTGTAACAGGAGGACAGAGGTTTCTGTTGTTTGTTTAGAATTACAAAAATTTTCATTGGGGACTTGGGGGGGGTTGCAAGACGCTCACTAAGTTGAAATGCCGTGGTTTTCTGGAGGCTGTGTTTGATATTTCCAAATGTTGGCTGAACCGAAGCACCCAAAATATGTGTCGGGATTTGTCAAAGCGATGAAGGATTTATAAGATTGGTGATTCACAGACCTCAAGGGTTCAGCAGAAGTGTTTCTAAGGTCTGCAATGTCCCATTGGGCTGTGAAAACTCCCTTTTCTGTTTGCTTTTATCGAAATTCCCTTCTGATGGGGAAAAAAAGTCATGTGCGTATATAGTTCGTCTTCATGCCACGCCAACGTGCCAAAGCTGTGTGGAAAAAGAAGTGCATATCACTTTCAAAGGAAATGTGCATAATCAGTATTTTTGTGTAAGGAGGAATTCACCATAAAACGAGGCTTGATTGTACCTATTTGAAGTTCTGAAGACCAGGTGAGATAACGTTTCTTCGTTTTTTTTTTTTTTTTTTCCCACTGTATTGAGCCCAAATTGTTGTATGTAACCACAAAAAAAAGTGCGTTCTAAAATTTTATGTTGGTTTGATTTAGGTGACTTGTGTATTTATTAGGCTCATATTTGTTTTGTGTTTTTTTGCTGGGTAGAGGCTTCTTTGTTCCAGTAACATCGAAACGATTCACGCAGACCTTGTATGGGTCTGAAGTCATGCTGGTGCCGTTTTCTCTCTGGGGATAGTCCCTAAGCCCTTCCTCGTTATTTTTTCAACAGACCTGCGCCTCAGCTACCAGACTGGAACTTTCTGGCATTCAGCGGAAGAGAAGACGCAGCTGCTGATTGACTTCCTCAAAGCCATCAGGATCAGCAAGTAACTTGTTATCCTCAATTATGTTCCTTCAGGCTTATTACTTTACTGCAGACTTATGTTCCCTCAGAAACATTCTGTTTTCCCACCCACTCTCAAAAAACAACCCTACGGCCCGCGATGTATAGCACACAATATCACACTCGGTCAATTCAATTAAGTGTGATATTGTGTGCTATACATCGCGGGCCGTAGGGTTGTTTTTTGAGAGTGGGTGGGAAAACAGAATTGATTTCACAGCGCATGTTTATCACAGCATGTTGTGATTTGAAATACCGTACTCTTTGTTTCAGAGTCACTTTTAACACCAAGCCTAACATCGCAGGCATTCATTACAACTACTCATGCCCTCTGTTCCGCGGCAATGCAGTGCGTGCCGCAACTTTTGACGTGTTGATCGTTTTTTTTCCAAGGCTAGTGAGACTGCTGTCAAACACAGCATAACTAAGCGTGTAAACATTGCAAATCAGCCTAAGTTCATTTCGCAAATGCCATTACAAACACACACACACACTGTGCTTCTTTCCAGAGACGGGCCACGTAGTCATGCGGACCACGAATCGTTAAGTGACTTCTGCCTTTCGAGTTACCCAACTTTCCGTAATTCGGCTCATGATCTCAGGCATTTCTATCGCGATAACGTCTGTGTTAGCAGATAAAATGACTGAACAGAAACTCGGCCAGCGAAAATGAACTTGGAACACGACCTACGCTGTACGCACGACCGCCATGTTGCGTTGCCGTAGCAACACCCAATCAGGAAGGCCGTTACAGCACACCCCGACTGGACGGCCTATTGCGCTCTAGAATCTATTGCTGGCGTTGTTTCACCTTTTTTTCTTTTTCTGCTGTTTGGGCATTTGTGAGCTAACGATGATAAAAAGATGACTACGTCGATCTAACGATATCGAAATGGCCACGCCCAGTGGTGCAGTTGTGGATATGCAGCACTTCTAAGATCGCCGTTTTTCCTCCACTTTGGCAAATATTTTGTCACCGTGGCTGAAAAAAGCATTTTTTAATGTCACTTCACGACGGTTTTCAGCGGAATAACTTCGCATACGCACAGAATACAAAGCAACATAAAAGCCAGATATGTGGCCTTCACAAACACGGATGTTCTGGTTGTCTTTCTGAAGTTGAAATCCAAGCGAGTTAAGTGCTGAAAAGAGTGGTTTCTGCATTATAAATTACCCCCGCAGGGGCACCTTGTTCGTTCAAGGTGACGGTAGTGGCGACACCGCGGACCTCGAGCCCATGTGGGTTGGACCCACCCACGCTTTAGGCTGTGCGTGGCTTAGCCGTGTCCAGGGAAAAGGGGATCCTGGTGGCTGAGCCGACACCGAGGTTGTTGTGGACCTTAGGGCCCCTTGGTGGAGGCAACACGCCACTTTGGCCCTCGCTTCTTGTAGACGGCACCCCCGGACTGACCCGGCCGAGGGGGAATCAGCCAGTCGCCCTTTCCTGTCCCCCTCTCCACTCTTTCGCTTTCCTGTCTTCTTTCTCCATCTTTCCTGTCCTCTATTTTTTTCTGCTTTCCGATCTCCTCTTCCAGGCGGCAAGGGTTAACCCTGTGTGAATGGCCACCCTAGGTTTCTTTATGCAGGGTTATAGTGGCCACGTATGGCTAACGCAAGTTTGCGTTCCCGTGTTGGGCTCCGAGGTGGGTGGCCAGCATGGCTGCTGAATGTTTATTTGCTAGTTTATGGCTACGACAAAACCTCCTCATGATCGGGCTCGGAAACGAGTTCGCACCGCAGTAAGCTACCCTGTATCAAGGGTCCCATTCCAACTAAAAGAACAAAGCTTTCCAAGATTTCTTGTTATCGAATCGACCGACAGCCAGTGCCCCCTACGAAAGGCCTCGCCATTCGTAGTCGCTAAAGAACTGGAAGCTGTCCTCGGCGGTAAATGCAAAGCTACAAAGATGTCCTCTGGAGGTATCCTCATTGAATGCGAAAACAAAGCCCAGGCTGATGCAGTGTTTGCAATGCAAAGGTTAGCAAACCTAACTATAAAAGTATCGGCTCACCGAAGCCTAAACTCGTGCCAAGGAGTGATTTCAGATCCTGACCTCGCAGACCTCACGGAGGATGAAATCTTAGAGGGCCTGCAAGAGGAAAATGTTACTGCTGTCAGGCGTATCATGATCCGACGTAACGACATTGACATCCCCACTAATCACCTTGTATTGACTTTCAACTCCACCAAGCTTCCTGAATCCCTGAAACTTGGCTATGTAGTCCACCGAGTCCGTCCATACATCCCAAACCCACGCCGGTGCTTTAAGTGCCAGAGGTTTGGTCACACACTGCAGAGCTGTCGGGGCAAAGAGACGTGCGCCAAGTGCGCGAGTACTGATCATCACGCGAACTCCTGCGCAGCGCAGGAAGTAAAGTGTGTCAATTGTGCAGGGCCACACCCTGCGTACTCACGAAAATGCCAGAAATTCCAAAATGAAAAAGAAATAATGGCTATCAAGGTAAAAGAAGGTCTGTCAATTCAAGAAGCGCGAAGACGCTTCTCGTTTGTGCAAAAAGGCACTTTCGCCGAGGTGGTGCGCCGGGGGGCCGGGCCGCCTCGGGCATCGGTAGGGACGCAGTTTAGCTCTGCTGACCTGGCCCTTGCCCAGTCTCCCCCCGTGCAGCAGCCAGCACAGCCACAGCCGACTGCACGCGCTCCGGCCCCCGAGGCTGTGCAACCACCGGCCCTCTCTGCTCCGGCTGAGGAGGCCATGGACGTTGTTCCCTCCACCTCGTCCCTTTCAGGGCCCCAAAGGGGCACTGGAAGACACTCTACATCTCTCCTACCCGTGCCTTCTAAAGGTACTGGGAAGAATGCATCCAAGATCCCTGCAAGGAGTGAACCTCCTGCAAGGAAACCACCTGACAAAAAGTAAAAAAAAAAAAAAAAAGTTATTGTACCTCATTCAAAAAACTAAAATGCCGGTTCCCTTCATACACTGGAACTGTAGAGGTTTAATTCATAACATTGATGATATACATAAGTTGATAGACGAATATGAGCCCCAAGTGGTGGCGTTGCAGGAGACAAATTTAACAAAAAAACATGATAAAATTCTCCGCAGTTATCACCTCCTCAGAAAGGACAGAGAAGAGAGCACCCGTGCTTCAGGGGGTGTGGCTTTGGTTGTGGCACAGGGCACAATTCTAAAGTCAATACAACTTGACACTACACTGGAGGCCGTTGCAGCACAAGTTTATGTCAACAAACTGATCACTGTTGTTTCACTTTGTCTGCCACCATCTGAAAATGTGTCATTACAGGAACTTAATGACCTTGTTGAGCAACTGCCTGCACCATTTGTTATTATGGGGGACTTTAATGCCCATCACTGCCTATGGGGAGGTGACAAAATCGACAGTCGGGGAAAACAAATCGAACAATGGTTGATGAATAACAGCCTCTTTGTGTTCAATAATGGAGACAAGACATATTTTTCTGCGGGTACGGGAAACTTTTCTGCGCTAGACCTTTGTGTTGGGTCGCCAGAGCTCGAGATGGACTTTGAGTGGAGTGTAGTGAACGATCCACACGGAAGTGACCACTTTCCCGCCTTGTTGCGAGACGTGCAGCCACTTCCAGCCCTCAAAAACTGTCCACCCCGATGGAGGCTCGAGAGAGCAGACTGGGGAAAGTTTAAGGATCTGGTCAGTTTTGAGGGATTTGACATGAGCAGTATGTCCATAGACGAAGCAAACGCCTACATTTGCGAGGAACTTGTCAAAGCTGCTAAAGTAGCCGTCCCACAATCATCTGGCCGAATCCCTAAGCGGCCAAAGCCGTGGTGGAATGATGCTTGTCGCGAAGCCCGGAAAAAGCAAAACAAGGCCTGGGGTGTGTTCAGACGGTACCCTACCATGGACAACTGCCTGAGCTTTAAGGCTGCCCGAGCTGCTGCCAGAAAAATCAGAAAAGAAGCAAAAAGAAACTCGTGGCAAAACTTTGTAAGCACAATAAACACTACCACTCCCGCAAAAAAAGTCTGGGACCATGTACGCAAAGTCAAAGGCATCTACAGTTTACGGTACCACTTTTTTCTACCGACGGTGGGAATGATTTGTTGCAAACGCAAGCGGATGTTTTAGGTGCCCACTTTTCAGATGTTTCTAGCGGTAAAAATTACACACAAGAGTTCATGAGACATAAGGCTAGTGCTGAAAAGCTCAGGATTAAAAATACTAGCAACAACACTGAAGACTATAACCAAGAATTTACATTGTACGAACTTAAAAGAGCACTAGCTCAGTGCAAGGCTACTTCTGTTGGCCCTGACCTTATTCACTACGCCTTTCTACAACACCTAAATGATAGCTGCTTAGAAGTGCTTCTGAAGTTCTTTAATGAAATCTGGAAAACGGGTAGGCTGCCCAAAGCATGGAAAAAGGCTGTCGTAATTCCGTTACTGAAAGATGGCAAGCCACCCGACTGTCCATCAAGCTACCGACCCATAACGTTGACCAGTTGTCTGTGCAAGACATTTGAGCGGATAGTCAATTTTAGATTGGTCTTTGTTCTCGAACGTTCAGGTTACTTAGATAGGTTTCAATGTGGTTTTCGGCAGTTTCGGTCTACAACTGACCACCTTGTTCGGCTTGAAACAATGATACGAGATGCTTTCGTTAACAACCAGTTTTGCCTTGCTGTCTTTTTTGATATGGCTAAGGCTTATGATACCACTTGGCGGTATGGAATTCTGCAGGATATGGCAGCAATGGGAATCAGAGGGCGAATGTTTTCATGTGTACAAGATTTTCTTCAAGAACGAACCTTTACTGTGAGACTGGGCAATGCAGTATCCCGTTCTTTCAGCCAGGAAAATGGAGTACCTCAGGGCAGTGTGCTAAGTGTGACACTCTTCGCCATTAAAATAAATTCCTTGGTAAAGGTTATTCCTCGACCGGTTATGTACTCCCTTTACGTCGATGACCTGCAGATTGCCCTTTCGTCATGTAACCAATCAGTCTGTGAAAGACAAATCCAGACTACAGTCAATCGGTTGCAACGATGGGCAGATGAAAACGGTTTTCGCTTTTCTCCTGAGAAGTGTGCATGTGTGTGTTTCACGCGGAAACGAGGTATTCATGCCAAACCTACAATAAAAATCAGGGATATGCTCGTTCCAGTACACAGTGAGCACAAATTCTTGGGCATCATTTATGACTCCAAATTAACGTTTGGGGCTCACATAAAGACACTCAAAATGACCTGCATGAGGACACTTAACATATTGAAAATTTTGTCGCACAAGTCATGGGGGGCCGACCGTGCATGTTTGCTCCGAATTTACGGCTCACTTGTACGGTCTCGTCTTGATTATGGCTGTATTGTTTATGGGTCAGCTCGCCAATCTGTTCTCACCTCACTCAATCCAGTGCACAACTTGGGCCTCAGACTTGCATCAGGTGCATATCGTACCTCCCCTGTTGATAGTCTTTACGTTGAGTGCAATGAGTGGCCTCTGCAGTACCGTCGAGCGTACCTAAGTGGAGTATATGCAGCCAAAATAGCATGCATAAATGACCATCCTTGTGCCAGAGAATTGTTTGAAACTAAGTACAAGAAGCTCTATGAGAACAAACCAAGAGTGGTCCGCCCTCTTGCCCTCCGTTTGGAGGAGCACATGACTCTGTACTCTTTCAAGATATGCCCGACAACTCTTCTGAGTTTCTCGGACGCTTTAGCCCCTTGGGACTATAGTGCTGTCAAATGTGACCTCTCGCTGTTAAAATACGACAAGAAAGCTTTTCCACACCAGCTTTTGCGCCAAGAATTTCTTGCACTTAAGGATAAATACAGTAGCTATTGCCACTACTTTACTGATGGTTCAAAAACTGCTGGTCACACCGGTTATGCTTTTGTAAACTCGTCGGCAGTTACTGTAGCTGAGAGGATAGTTGATGAGGGCAGTGTCTTCACTGCAGAGGTTTTTGGTATAACCTCAGCTATTGAAGACGTAATAGCAAATGGACTACAAAAAGTGGCAATTTTTACAGATTCCTTAAGCGCCATACGTGCTTTGACCTCCCTTGTCCCTTCAAAGAATGCGGCTGTAGGTATGCTAAAAAATCGACTGTGCTGCCTCACATCGGCAGGGGTTAGTGTCGTCTTATGTTGGGTACCAAGCCACATCGGCATTCCAGAAAATGAAACTGTCGATAGAGCAGCATACCATACTAAGCATTGTGCAATAACGAAATCCAAGGTTCTTTACCAGGACCTTCGGAACACCATACGAAAGTCCATTACAATGTACTGGCAAACTGAATGGGACAGACAGACTGAAAATAAGTTACACCTAGTGAAGCCATACCTATCTGAATGGAAAAGTTGCAGACACAGAAATCGTTTTTATGAGGTTATTTTATGCCGACTGCGAATAGGTCACACTGTGCTCACACACGGCTTCCTGGTCCAGAAAGAACAGAAACCCATGTGTGACCACTGTGGAGAACCTCTTACTGTACTTCATGTTTTAATAAGCTGCCCACACCTTGAAGCAGCACGCATCAGACATTTCAAAGCATTATACACCTTTTGCATCCCTTTACACCCTGCGCTTTTACTTAGTGATGAACCGTTGGTGGATTTTAGTAACGTTTTCCAATTTTTTGAGGACGCCGGCCTTCTACACCGGTTTTAGATATGTGCTTCTTTGAGTCCTTTTAAAATGTTTTTAATCCTCACAACACCCTGAATAACATCGTTTAATCGTCGCTTAACTATTCTACCCTGCGTCTGGCGCATTATAACCGAAAGGTTGCTGTGCCAAAAAAACCACAACTTACTTACATTATAAATTACGACACCAGTCGAGATACCGCCGAGCCCTTGGCTCTTCAAGCATCTCAGATCTCCGAAACTTTTCCCTGATATGTGCCGACAAGCCGCCTTTCCCCCAACGCGGCAGTGGTTGCATAGGGCTGGGTTCTCCTTTTTGCGCAGGGTGGACATGCTGGTGGCCCACAGCAGTGCCATCTACCCGACCCTGAACGTGATGACCAGGCCGGGCATGCCCCAGGTGAATTCGGTCGCTCTGCTGGCACCTGCAGGGCACCAGCTGGTCAGGTGAGGAGGCATCGCCCCTTTTCCTCACCGTCAAGTGCCCTGTACAGTCCTTGTCAAAATTTTATAGGCCAAGCCAAAAGTGCGCAGGCCGCAAAAATTTCAGTGTACAAGCTTACATCCCAAGCGAGGCTGAAACGTTTTATGCTGAAAAGCTAGAAACGCACCTTTCTTTCTTACTGTCCTACAATATTTTTCTTACAATTTAAGGTAAACCTTATTTGTTGTATTCTTTGCGAACGAGAAGGCTTAGGATTGGCCTAGAGAATTTTGACAAGAGGTGTACATGTCCTCACTCATTGCCTCAGTTCTGTGGAAAGAGTGTAGGTGTTGAGCTGCAATCGTGCAAAGGGGCATCCCGGGAATTTCATTCTGGGATACCTTTTAGAGGTGAAGCCCCTTAGGGGCTGAAACTGTTGGCAACTCATTTCGTCGTCGTTATCGTCGTCTCATGTAGTCACGGTACTAAAACACCGGGAACTCGTTTATGCCTCGCGCTAGAATGTAACGCATGCTAAAAAAACACTGGGACACTCGTTTATTCCTCGCGCTAGAGAGCTTCGTGCTTCAAAGACAAGAGACTTTTAAAGCAAGGCTGTATACCTCTACCCCCCAATGGCTTCATCTCTGTTGGCAAAAAGGCCAAGGCATTACGAATACACTTATACACTGCGTGCTTCGCCCCTCACCAGGTTTTACGTCAGCGGAGATGGCCGGGATTTTTTTATAGCAGTGCACATGATGGGCAAGTAATAGAAGTTATGAAGAAGCCTACAAGCATGTGCAGTGCTGCCGAGCCTACTTCCGCTAGCTGTGCAAAATTTCGTACTGATGACAATTTTCATCCACACGGCTCCTTGGGGCTAATGAACCATGCCTCACTGTTGTGGGTTGTCTGTAGCCTTGCTTGGTATACTCACGCATTAATAACAGTCCATGCCGAGCTGCAATCTGTTTGGTGCCCAAAATCCTTCGTATTTCATACCCAATGCTTCACAAAACGATGACTGTGAAATTAACTGAGGTATAAGCTTTCGGCGTGTTGGTAAATCCTTGGAACAGCACGAAAGAGACAGACAAGATGTCTCTTTTGTGCCATAAAGATTTTGGTTGCTACCCTGACCTCTGAAAATGCTCCATAATCCACCAAAGTAAAAACCGAGTGAGCGCTTTTTCTGGGCGGTCGAACCATTTCTTCATGGTGTATTTTATTTCTTTTCGATCTCAAAACTCAAGCAGGTATGTGTTTTTAATTCAAATAACACTGCAAATGTTACTTATGTAGCGATGTTTTGTCTCAAACTCGCAGGAAGTCTTCTTTTTGCCCAATACTGACAAGTATGAAATTTACCACTGGATTTCTAGATTTAGTAGTATGGAAATGCTTTGCCTGTTTAAACATCTTGTTCAAGAATTCTAAGTTTTGTCCTGGTGGCAGAATTGAGGGCACAGGCAGACAGACAGATAGGCAGCCCAAAATTTTCACGTTTGAGTGGCCCAAGACTTCCTAAACTGGAAGATTAGGCAATTTTTTACCTCTCTAAAGGGAAAACACATGCAAGGCAACGACGCACAAGAAGGTAACAAACAGTATCAGTGCTGTGTCTGTCTGTTACCTTCTTGTATGTGGTCGTTTTGCGCTGGTTTTCGCTTTATTCAAGAAAGAATATATCGTATTTTCCGGTGTATAAGTCGTGGTTCTTTTCTGAAATTTTCGGTGGTGCGTCTTATTCACCGGTACGACTTATGTATTGAATAAATCCGGTTCGCGGCAGCCGCGCATGCACACCACTACGTGCCCATCCGAAGCCCACCGCTACGGCATTTCTCGTAGCCCATAAGTCGCTTCAGGACGTTAAAGGGGTCCTGAAATGCCTTCCGCCGATGCATGGATGTACATGTAACCAAGTAAAGCAATGTATTAGCAATCTCCTCCTGCAAGAATTTTGTTAAAGCGATGAGTATTAGCTGAGAAATCGTAAATCAAAAACCGCGAATTATCGTCGCGCCGTATTTCCTCCTCCTTTCAACTGTTTCTTCGCTGTTGGCCTCCCCTCCCATGATGCTCCGCTCCTCAGCGGTGACGTACTTCCGCTATTGCGCTCCCACAGACTGCCGTCTGCTACGGGCCAGCTCTTTCGGCTTTTTCATCTCTGTAGACACCATGGACACAGGCTGGAAAAGCGAACGAATGACCTGGCCGCATGTGTGCGGCCTGGCCTCGCCCTTTCGCGGTGTACGTAGCTGTAGTTGGTATCGGCGGCGAACTCGCAGCCGCGTGGGGAGAATCGTGCGCTCGTTCCCTTTGGTGCACCGCGCACTGTTTATCCAAAAAGCGCGGTCTCAGATGTGGCCCCGCTGGTGCCGGGTGTTATTTTGCGGTGGTTGTAATTCCTACTACCGGCGGCATGTGAAAAAAGACATTTTCAACCGACACAGAACCCGTGCACAAAACGCGCCGAATCGGATCGCTTTATCAGCGGCGATGAACGTGAAGGCGAAGAGCAAACCAACGCTGCACTCGATCAGCGAGAACCCGTGTTCTGACAAGCTGCACCCATGTGTTGCATTCAACACTGACGGGAAAGCGTTTGTTTGCACTTGTTTGGATAGTCGTAAAATGTCCAAACACTCCGGCACTCCGCTAGCAGATCAGCCAGCGAGGCATTTCGGAAAACATTTGACAGATGGCGCCGTATGCATTAGTGTGTCGCTACGCCAAACTGATGAGACGCTCTACTAAAACTCCCATCGCGGTGTCACGTAGCGGGACGCAAAAATTTAGCGTTTAGCGTATGCAAAGGCCACAAACGCTGTACTAAAACTCTATTAGCAGCAAAATAGCGTGCGTATGTGAAACCGCTTGCGTTTACAAAGCTGCACGCCGAGCGCGTACGTTTCAAACCTAGTGACATCGTTTAAATACACTGGCAAGCACAGTGTAACGTAGTCAGATATCAACCGTATGCTCAGGCGACAAGCAAGAGCTTGTTTTATGTGGGGCGGAGATTGCGCATAAAGGCCCGTTCGCACTTGCGACGAAAGAGAGTGAGAGCGGCAGGAATTCCGTCGCTTTGTCGCGCGACGATCGTTTTTGTCGAATGGTCGGGACAAATTTTGGTTGCGCGACAGAATTCCCGTCGCTTTCGCTCGCTTTCGTCGCAAGCGGGAATGGAAAGTTCTGCCGCTGCCGTCTGCTACGCAGCTCGGAGGTAACCGCGCGATCTGCTCGGGCCGGATGAACGCGCACACTCCCGCACGGCAGCGCCCCAAGCGGCAGACGGCCGCGTACATCGCTCCCGGCGCCCGCCTGGAGCCCGCCCTCGGCACACTAGCCAGTATATTTCAGGCACTATAATGGAGGAAAGATTTTTTGCTTCCGATGAACCTAGTTCTTTGCCCCTGTGTTTTTAAATACGTGAAGTGGTTAACACGTCGTCCTCACGCAGCTCTGTATCGTCGTAGCATCGCTGATTGTCGAAACGAAGCTTGCAGCTAAGCCAATGCAGCGACCGAAGCTGTGTGTGTGTGTGTGCATCGCCTCCTGTGTGTTGTGGACGCGTTCGTTTGGCGATGAAATGCGACATTGTACTTCTGCGGGTGGATAGTGCTTCCCATGGTCTGGATTATCTTTCTCGAACGACGTACCACTCAACCTCGCATGGGGTATGTGCAGTGTGCCTGGCTAAAAGCCTTCTCGCTTGCGCGCCAGAGTTGTGACTTGCTGCTCGTCCCCGCAAACCGGGTGTGAGGTGAGTGCCGAATTTACGACGGGCAGGAGGAGGCAACTCATCGTCTGTCAGTCGCGGTTCAGACTTGCAACGCATGTTGTGACGTTGCGTTCGTTCGAAACGCATCTCTGGATTGTTTTGAAGTTGAATAAAATGTACGCGTCAAACCCGGGCATTCGGCTCAGGGCGTTCTCTGCGATTGCACCAAAGAAGTGCCACGGGACTTTCTTTATGGCACGTACTCACGTAAGATAAAATCCACGTCGTGTTATGGCCGTGTTGCATTCAATACAAACGGTTAAGCGTTTGTTTACTCTTGTTTCGTTTGTCGTAAAATGTCAAAGCACTCCGGCACTCCGCTGGCAGATCAGCCGGCGAGCCGACGCTGAGCAGACGACTCATCTCTTTGCCGGAAGTGCGTGAAAAAGCCGCCCAATAGCAGGATGTCTAGCTCATGACGAACATCTGGGAATCGATGATGTAGACATGTGAAGATGGCGGCGTCCAAAAACACGAAGGAAAGGGTGAGAAAAAAGCGACAAACTTTGCAACAAAAGTGTGAGCTTTCCGCTGCGCGTAAAAGAGTAATACTTGGCACAGGTGACGTTGGCGACCCAATCTAGCGATTGCGCTAGTTCATTTAGTGTGCTCAAAATGCCTTTCAGGGCCCCTTTAAACCTAAGAATTTGCAGCTTTTTTTAGTCAAAAACAATGATACATAATGGCCTGCGACAACCGCGCGTCACTTTCGGCTACGCGCAGGAACTACAGTTCAGAATAAATTCAGAGTAACATCAAACTGGGTTGCAAAAACAAAAACAAAATGCAGCTTATAAATTATTACAGAGAGTTACTCTGAAGGAGGTAAACATGCTGCTAATTTTTAAAATGACAGCTTGCTGATAAGTTTCGATTTTGGGTGGGCCGCTTCCGTTCGCGTCACTTCCGTCCGCCATGACACCTTTATGCGCTGATTTACGACAGCACAGACGCGCGATGTTCGGAGAGGTGGCCAAATGGGTCTCCGACTCTTGGGACTCCGTTTCTACAAAAACAGTTGTAGCCGGGTTGATAAAGGCCGGAGTCATCTGGTCCGCGAGTGGTGACGATGTTGGCGAAGAAGACAGTGGTTAGTCAGAGGACGACAGCGATGCGCCGGCAGAACACCCACTTGAAGTTGCTGAATTGTTTATTCGTTAGTGATTCGGAGGAAGACTTTGATGGTTTCGCTTAAACGCCGTCTGTAAGTACATGCCATCTGTGTATATGAATAAACCATTTTTGAGAAGCTCTGTCTAGACTTTGGAAGGTATATGCACGTGTCTAGCCATCCTTACCGGGGGATGCGTTCATAGGCGGCGGCCGCCGCAACCATGTACTTTCGCCGCACTTTCTAACAATATGATTCACTGTGAGTTTACCTAATTAACAAGTGCGTCTTGTATACCGGTGCGTCTTATACACCAGTGCGCCTTATATGTGGTTCTTTTTTTTTTTTTTTTTTTTCGGAAAAACTGTCATTTTGAGGGGGGTGTGACTTATACAAAGGTGCGACTTATAGAGCGGAAAATACGGTAGTCTTTAAAAGGTGATGCAACAAAACAAAGCGTGCACGATGATTGTTGGTGTGGCAATGGGCTTTGGTGTGCCACCTTTTAGGTTTTCTTCCACTGGGGTTTTGCCACATACAATTACGGCTACACGCCTGCATTTGTACGTTTCTATAAATAAACTGTACCATTTGGTTTGGGATCAATTCAGTAACGGGAAAGTAACATCTTTACTTTTCCGTTACTTCTAAAAAAGTAACGATGTTACTTTTTCACAGCAACTGTAACTGTAACAAGTTACTTTTGGAAACTGTAAGTGTGACTGTGACAGTGATACTTTTCTGGTTTAGGGAACTGTAACGTAACTCTGTTACTTTTTACTGGTAACATGCCCATGACTGGTGTCAACCGAATGCAAGGCTAGCACGTACCAAGCAGTTTCCTCGGTTCGGGTGAAATCAGCCATGCTTTTGCAAATTCAAGCGTCCTTTGCTGCCGCAGACCGCTCAGCAAAAGTTGTTGCCCTGTCATCTGTGCTGCGGTTTGTCTTTTGTTGTTGAAGAAGAGTACAGCATACATTCTCAATTGTTTGAGTTGGCTGCCGCGTACGTCATACGAACTGCTCCACGCAGAAGTTTGAACATTTTGCTTGCAGATCTGACGCAAAGAACATTCTGCAGTACTGACATTTCCTAAGTCGAAAGTAAAGGAGCATTCATTGGAGGGAGGGGGAAACTAAATACGGCAGTTGGGCTTAATGTAGGAAGTGTCTCTTCAAGTATAAATGCGTGAACCGCTTGATATTGTTGGAAACAAAAAAGAGAATGTTTGTAGTCAGTTCATGACACGTATCATGCACGCTTAGTCCTCGCCTGATGTCTGCCTTCTTTTGGATTGCAGGGCGATCCGGCCGCTGCCTGTGATGCGGGCCTTTGCCGTGCACTACACGAACCCTCGGTACCAGAGCTTCATGCGGCGTCTGGGGATTGCCATCATGAAGTACACGCGGAACCCCATCAAGCCTAACATTGAGGATGCCATCATGTCGCTGCAGACCATGATCTTCTCCGACTACGAAGAGGTGGGTGAACACTCCTTTGGACTTCTGTCCCTGAGCTTGGTCTCCCTGCCACAGTGGCTCACTGGCTAAGGAGTTGTGCTGCTGAGCCCAAGGATGCAGGTTGGATCCCAGTCGTGGAATGTTTTTAAGTGCAGAGCACTTCAGGGGCTCGCCTTGTGTCATCGCAGCTCGCTCGCTGGACCCAAGTAGAGCCACACGGCGTTCCGTCGTAGCGGCTGTCATTGCAGCGTAACCCAGAGGCTTCGAAAGCCAAGCGGTTTATATAGTCATAAGCGTTGGAAACCCGTGAACCGCTGGCACTTGTCATACATCTCCTCGTTGTTTAGTGCAAAGAAAACTGCAGGTACATTTGAGGCAAAATATACGTAATTAACCTGCAGCGGCTGCGTTCATTTAGTTAGGAACGGTCGTTGGTTTGGTTTTTACGATAGTAAGCGAAAAGAAGTGGGAGTGCAACGCCGGCACGTGCAGGAGGAAAAGCAAGCACAAAAAGAACAGAACTCCAGCTGGCGCAATTTCAGGCAGGGGGCGCGTGAGCACTGCGAAGGCGGGAAATTCGAATTGCATTGGGTGGTAGCAGTGAGCAGATAACGGCGCTACAGCCCATTATAGCAAATCACTGCTCTGCATTTTTTTTTTTTTGCTTGTGTATCATTTCTTACACCAGTGGTCCTCTAACAAGGGCCCTCAAACCTGTCATTGTACAGTGAAAAGCCAACCCTGTCTTGTGGTCATTTTCAGTCCACTGTCATGGCAAAAAAACAAATAAGAAAAGCCAAAGCAAAGAGCATGCATCTCGTGTGCTAGTATTTTCCACCTTTTGGGTCTCCCTATCTCTCCCTTCCTCTTCCTCAAGAGGTGCCTGGCACATCATTCATGGTTCCAAGAGCTCTGCACTATAGCTTGGGATATGTAACGTCTCGTGTGACAGAGAATGCCAAAATTTGTGACGGAGGTAAATCAGACTTGCGTGCAGAAATTCTGTATCAAAAAGGAAAAAGCATAACTTTAGACTTAAACCAAAAAGGAAAAAGCATAACTTCAGACTTAAACGAAAAAGGAAAAAGCATAACTTCAGACTTAAACAAGCAGGTAGGGAAGAGATTGAAGGGGAAGTGTCAAGGGGCCCAAACAGCCACATGTCAAAAATAGGCATACGCACCACTACAACAAAATTTGTTGTGGCAGAATCTTCATTGTTGGTAAAAGGACAGGAGAAAGGGTGTGGCTACACTCACAACCGACGCTTATTCAGGGAAAATGTGTGGTAATACACAAAAACCAAATCTTCTATGTGGCAGGAAAGTGGTGTTAGTACGCGAAGGTTTATACAAAACAAGGGTGCTTGCAATCTGCAAGTGTTGTCTTTTAGAGCAAAGCTGTTTGTGGTTTGTTCATTGGAATTCTTCATATTGTTGTCCTGTCTCCCCATTGTGCCATCGAGATTATTGGATAAGGAGCACTTCAGACATGTCTGCAACGAATAGTAGAGCTTCCCATGCATTGCTGCTCCTTTGTGTGACATGTCACAAACTAACGATTGTTGCTTTCAAGCCACTGCTCATATTAGCCTTGTTGAAGCTCTGTGAATGTACTATTTATACAGACATCCAATGGCTGGAGCTGTTACATACCTTTGGAAATAATTACAAGGTCAATGTAGGCCCTTCCAGGCACGCCCTTGGCCGGCATGACATGTGCATCGACATTGATGCACACAACCATCGGCACCACGGGGCATTCTTAAGTGTAATCACTGCAGTTTATTGCAGAGATCTGAAAAAAACCTCGCTATAGTCAAAACCCGTAATTACGAATATACTGGGGATAGCGGAAAAATTTATTTTGGTGATTATTTTGTGTCCGTTAGAATGAAACATGAAAGACTGTAATATGGCTTGCGAAATGAAAATTTATCACCAGAAGTTGGTTGGCGTACTTTACCGAGCCTTACCTTGCAGCATCTTCACAGCCCTGCTCTCGCTCTGCAAAAGGTGGTTTACTGTTAAGTTGTTGTCGTGCATGCCTAACAATGGCTGAACCGTGTCAAAAGCATCAAAAACATTCCATGCATATGCCTTCTATACACATTTTTTTTTTATCAGAGTTTTCTGTTGAAGCACTTTGCCAAAGAGTGGCACTTTTTATGAACACTGTTCACGAAACCAAGCAAACACCACTTCATCCACGTCCTGAAAGGTCACAGCCATCACTGTTCTATTTTGCACATTTGCCCGTTCCCGAGTGCACCAGAAATGGTGGCTATCTTTTCAAAGGAGCAGAGAACATGCTGCACGGGATTCCAAACTTATCGGCGATACTCTTCTTCCTGCCATTTTCCGTTTGGGCAATGATGGCAGCCTTATTTTGTAGAGATGAGAACTTCCGCTTTTTGTCTGGCAAGGGCATCTTATCAAGCGAAAATGTGTTGATTGCCAGACACATCGCATATGCATTACCACACGTAACAAATGCATGTGTGCCGCTAAGCACTAGTCGTTAGCCCGTGCCACGTTTTGGGTCACCACCATGACAGTACAGACAGGCCATGTTAGTACAGGCACGGCACGGTGGGTAGGACTGCGTCGCCCCCTGATGGCGTTGCTCCGAGGCTGCCTCCACTGCTGCCTACTACAAGGTTGCCAGGTGCGAACTCCACTGCCGAATTTCATACGCCAAAAATGGTGGCAGCTATGCAAGCGCACCATGGCACAGGTTCACACAATTTTAGTCTGAGGAAAATGTGTCTGATCACTTTTTGGGCATCACTTTTATCTACCCGCCTTAAAGGGGCCATGCAGACAAAATAAAAAGTTTGTTTTATTCGAAAGATTTCGGGTTTTGTAGTGCCCCTGCACTTGTCCGGAAGCAAACGATGCTTTATTCACTGAGAAATTAATCAATTTAATTTTTGATTCTCCCGCCAAATCGTGTTTTATCGACGTCTGCAATGACGTTGCAAGAGCAGGTCTTCAAGCTAAACCTAGTGCGCTGCGGAGCGAGCCTGGTTTACCGTTAGTCAACCTAGATGGTGCCACCATACCACGGCGGGCAGTTTTCTGCCTTTGCTTTGTTTTTGACCGTATTTGTACCTGGCTTGTTTTTGTTAAGGTAGAAAATAATCGTTTCGTGAAGCATGGTGTTCGCTTGACAAATATGGTCCCGTAATCGTCTGAGACAACCCCAAAGAGCCACAGGGCTGTGCAGCTAAAACAAGCATAGTGCGCGCAGTACCAACAGCAGTGCGCATCGGTACTTCTATGTTTACGTGTGCTTTCATAACTTCCACTGTTAATCCCACCATTCTTACTGCTATAAAAAAAACAGTGTCACGATTTGGCCCGCATTCGTAAACGTGGGAGAGCGCGATACCCTCCAGCCGAGTGACGACGCGCAGTGTGCTGGGGGTGACGGTGACTGACCGCGAGCGGCTGTGCTCGTCAGTGTTTATTTTCCAGCCGTGCACAATGTTTCCCACCGAGCGTGGTGGGGCCACCGAACTTAGCGGGGGGGCGCCACACACTTGTCACGGTGCCCTACATGTAAGCGCAAATAGCTTGTTTGGCAAGCATGGATATTTGCCGAAGATCCGGAACTATGTCACTGCTGTGAGAATCACATAGTCTTGGGATATTGTTATTGCACAGTTAGACCGCACATTGTGTTATGCATCCAAAAACAGTATTATGCACGTTCTAAGGGGGAAGATCTTTGAAGGCGAAAAAATGGTGGCATTATATTCTTCTTGTGGACCCGAATATAGCAGGAGGCGTGTTTTGAATGTGAAAATTTTTTGGGGAAAAATTGTGTTGTATTTTGTAAATACGGTAGTTGTGGGGCACACTGCGGTTTCTTTTGACTGGGTTTGGCTGTGTTATGCAAAAAGGGTGAGAATTTTTTTTTTTTCCTTTGTGGCATGTCTATTTTGCATAGTGAGAAAGCAAAGCAGCAGGTGCTAAAACCTAAAGCTCCTAGTCACTGCATACGCACTACACAGAATATGCAACTGCTATCTGGAACCCTCATCAGTCTTACCTAACCGATGCCATAGAGTCAGTCCAAAATCGCGCAGCCTGCTTCATCACTTCTAAATATAATTGGAATCTCAGCGTCACAGACATGAAAGCGTCCCTCTCCCTCCCCTCCCTGGCAACTAGACATGAAATTGGACTGATATGCCTCTTCCACAAACTTTATTATCACTTCCATCACCTCCGCACTTCCCTCTTTCTCACACCATCCTGTTACTCGCACCGTCTGTTCAATTGCATGAGCATCCAACAATTGCATGGTTCATCTAATGCATGTGTTTTTCCAATTTTCTTCCTCATCTTTCCTCCTCTGATATGTACCGTGGTTCTTTCTTTCCCTTTCATTTCCCATATCCCCGCCCCCCTGAGTAGGGTAGCCAACCGGATAGTACCCTCGTTAACCTCCCTGCCTTTCCAGTACTGTTCCTTCCTTTCTTCCTTCCTTTAATATGTCATTCCTACCTCGTGCCATTGATGAATGGAACAAGCTACGAGATTCTGTTGTCTGTGGACGCAATCTGGCTAAATTCAAAGAAGCCTTTAATTTCAAATCACCTCCACGACTTGCCACCTGCCGCCTTTTTTGTTTTCTTATTGATTTTGTTGTCGTATAAATTTTCTGATGAACTACATGTATCGAACTGTATTTCTTCTTGTGCCACTATGTACTATGACGATTCAAGCCCCCCCCCCCCACTTTGTAATACCCCAATGGGGCCCGTAAGGATTGAATAAATGATGATGATGATGCTCATAAGTGTCTAGTCGCACCTGCAGTGAAAAAGAAAGGAACACCATTGACTTGTGTGTTATTTCATTGGTCTCTGCAGGCAGGAGAGAAGATCAAGCAGGTTGCCGACAGCGGTGTTCCGTTGCTGATAGCGTTCAGTGAAAACGACCGTGCCATCAACCCCGAGGTGATCTTCAACATGGTGGACCTCATTGGAACCCGCAACGAGGACTTCTGGCTGTACGATGCCGATGGCAAGCTGGTCAGGGAAGGTGAGTTGAGTGTCAGTTGGAAAGGTTAAGACTGTAGGTTAATAACAGGAAGTTTGCGTTAGTACGTGTTTCTTATGATACAGGTGGCATTGCCTTTCAGCCTGTGCTGGGTTTCATTCACTAAAACTGCAGCCAGCCTTGCTGGAGCAAACTCGAAGAAGGCTGACTTTAGTACATGCACGGAATCTGTAGAGTATCGGCTTCAAGGTCTTGGATCACTGCATTCATTCATATACATTGAGTTGAACTAGGGCCTAGGTTGGAAAAGTAACACATTCCCGAACAGCACAGTTGGTCCTTTGGCTCAGACGGTTGGGCCTTCATAAAACAGCTGATGAAACAAATACCAGTCAATCAGTTAGCCGGTTCGACGCTGAATGCCAAAGGTGTTTTAACTCTTCGAATCCCTATCTTGCGAGAACGAATCACTCCCCAGTCAAGGCGAGAACCCCACTTTATGGATCCTTTAAATAGTTTCCCACGCGACTCATGAGCAATGGGAGCGTGAGCTTACCAGCTCAGAACTGAGTAAGCAGCTTTGGCTTGCTGAAAGGGTGAAGACGGCAGGCCGCACCAACCAAGTCCTGGACTAAGGACCCCGCCCACAAACCCGCTCGACTTCACTGTTCATAAAGTTTTGCTCCTCCTTCTCCTCTGCCAAGGAATAGTGACATTGACTTAAGGGGGGACGCGGCTTTCAACTTCGGAAAAATGACCAAAACATCGTTTTTTTGAAACCCACATATTCGGCTTCTATGTTTCCTATTCTGTGCGTCTGCAAAGTTTTTACGCTGAAAAGCGTCGCAAAGTGGCATAAAAAAATACTTTTGTCAGGCGCGGTGACAAACTATCAGCGCAAAAGGGCGAAAAAACGGCAATTTTCGGAGCGCTCTATCTCCGCAACGGTGCCACAGGGCGCGGCCATTTTGATGTGGTTAGATCGGCCGAGCGATCGTCTTTCCGGTTCTGCTCGTCTCTTTTATCTTCGTTCATTCACAAACGCACAAACGGCAGAAAAGAAACGACGCACAAACGAAGCTAGGAATAGATGCTGAAGCGCTATTGGTCCCCGGTCGGGGCACAGAACAACGACCCTCCTGATTGGATGTTGCGGGCGCAACGCAAGATGGCGGCCGCCTGAGCTGCGTAGCGAGCGGATTGAGTTCATTTTCGCTGCTGCGCTCGGCCGAGTTTCTGTTCAATCTGTGGTATTCAACACGGACGTTATCGCGATGGGAATGCCAGAGATAACGAGCCGGATTACGGGAAGTTGTGTGGCTCGAAAGGCGGAGGTCATCGAACGCTTCGTGGTGCGCGTGACTCTACCGTCGCCAGACCCCGGAGGGTGACGCGGTGTGCGCGCTTGCGATAGCGGTTCGTGAAGTGAACTTTTATCGGATTTGCGATGTTTACACGCTTAGTTATTGCTGTGTTTTGACTGTGGGCTCGCTAGCCTTGAGAAAGAAATGGTCGACGCGTCAAACGCTGCGGCGCGCACGGCATAGCCGACGCGCATTGGAGCATCACATGACTGGGCAACCGGTTACGATTGAACGCCAGGAGTTGTAATTAATGCCTGCGACGTTAGATTTAATCTTAAAAGCGACCTGACGAGCCATATCAGGTATAATCAAAGCTAGATATGTCACGGTAAGCGTGCGCTGCGATGCGCGTGATCCATATCGCCTTTCTTGCGCAACGTTTCCCGTGCACTTGTAATTTTCATGCAAACAGGTTTGAGTTAGTAATATAGGAATAAAAATATGCTCTCTGCGTTAAAAATGTACGTTACTGTGGCAGCATTTAACAGTGATTTTTTTAGGTAAATTATTGATACCATTGCTCAGGGCATACTGGCTGTGCTGCGAGAAATATTGGATGCCTTGAATGTCAAAAGTAGTAAAAAAAAATATGCTCTAGCATTGAAGTTGGGAGTTATGCAGAATACTCTACCAAGCTTCAAAGTAGCTCATTTTCAACCTTGTGGTATGCAAACTTTTGGCAATGAACACCTGCACTATGAGTACTAAGTTGCTGTGCCAGGCAAGATAAAACATAAAAAAAAGCCAAAAATGTTCAAATTTAAGTAAAAAAAATGCTTAACTTGTTGCCATGGTGACAACACTGCAAAAGGAGGTTGTCCAGTGCGATACAGCCAACCAACTAACCTACTTTGCATTGAAAGCCCATTGAAACCCATCTCCCCCTCCGTTTGGTTTGCAAAGGGGGGTATGTACTCTTCACGGAGGAGCTGAAAATAATGTTTTCTGGAAAGAGAAAGGCTGTAAAAGGCACTCCAATTTCAAGGCAAGGCCTTCCAGAAGCCCCATGTTCAAAAGGACATGAAAGGCTACAACCGTGACGACTTCTGATATGTGAAACCCATGTTGCAACTTCGGAAGCCGTTTTCTCAAAACAGTTTTTTTTGCCACCTGTGTCGCTTGTACCAGGGATTTCTTCATGACCACTGGGTCTATTTTGATTCCGTTTCTTGCATTACATTCCTTGATGAACTGTTCAGGTCGTGACACTTTTGGTTTTCCAGATTTGTTTTTTTGTGATTTTTTATTCAAATAATCATTCACAGTTGACATGCCTGTTGCACATTAACCTCTAAAAAAATGAAAACTAAAAAACATTGTGTTGCAAAAAAAAATTCTAAAACTGTCACGACCTCGTCCATTCATTTGGGAATGCAAAGCACTTCGAACAAGTTTTCTATCATGTTTTATAAGCCGCTCAAGCTCGGTACAAGCGGAACAAAAAGAAAATTTCATACATAAAAAAGTTTTCAAAATATTATTTTGAAATTTTTATAGTGTTATCACAGAAGCATTTCCAGTTGCTGTGCCAATTTTCATCAAAATCCACAAAGAAATAAAAAAGTTGATTTTGAAAGCCACGTCCCCCCTTAAGCGGACCTCGAAAACAACGATGAATGAGCTTTCTTTGGCATGTGTCCTAACATAAAGCATCATAACAAAACATTCTTGGAACGCGTCGCAAACGCCCCAATCTTCAGAATGACTCGTTAACGCTGTTCTGACACGCACTGATTATCCAAAAGCGTCACTCGTCATATACGAAAGTGTTGCGGAGGTTGTTGGTGCAGAAAGCTACATGGAGGTGCGACGTCAGCAGCTAGGATAGCCAGACCCCCACCTGTAATGTAGGCGGCCAGCGACGGCCCGAACCATCGGCACATCATTCCTTTCGGGCACCGCGCGGCCAGGCCGGGCCGGCGGCGCAGGCGCGTTCTGCCAACCGAAGCCGCATTTCGCGGCCGCCAGCAGGCGCCACCCGTCGCGCACGTGCGCTTCGTGACGTCACGGTGTTTACATACAGGGAGAGGTCCATTCCCTGCCAGAACCACTCCGTTTCGTCCGTTGGTTGCGAGTAAAACCGGGGTAGAAAAGAGACGGATCGCGCCGCCTAATTGGTTACTGACTGCACGTGACCGCAGGGCGCAACCTCATTGGCTGGGCGCCGTGGGTCGTCTGCTCGGCACTCTCATCACAGGGCAACGGCTCATGTATTCGTCTACGCAAGGACCGGCAAAAGCCCCGCATGGTGTAAAAATAAAGTAAAGATGTCTATCGATAACCGAAAGGAAGAACAGGCATTATTAAAAGCGCCTGAAATACGATTTTCTGCTCCTGTGACGACGACTTATCGCGAGAACGGTGCCGAGACGGAGGTAGGCTTAGCGCCCGCGCGGGCTGCCGAGACGATAGCGTAGCGATATGATTATGCCTGCGAGGCTCTATCTTTCGATCAGCAGCAAATAGAAAGAAAAAAAAAATGATAAAGTGGAGGATGCAACATGCCGACGTTGCAAGGGAAGTGTGTTCATTCTGCTATCAACGATGCTGCGGCGGTTCGGCCCGCACTCCGGCGCGTGCTTCCTCGTCGGCAGGTTACCATATAGATGAGCGATTTGAGAATTATAAATGTTCGCACTGTGCACAATGTGCGTTGGTGACGTGATATACGAGTAGATTAAACCGAAAACGTGGTTATCCCACCTAGCCAAGCGCATGCACGTTACAGAACAGTGGCGGGCATTCCGTTACCAGCCCCTTCGCTGCAACTCACTTCACGCGATGCAAATCCGATTTGATTGCTACAAATGAAGCAGTAACATAGCAAAATAGCGTTTACAACTGTGGTGCACGCTCGGCACCTCAGCCCTAGTCGCCAAAGAGAGACGGCGCGATGCCAACAGCATAAAAATTGAAGCAACGTTCTGGCTTTGCTTTTGTTCAGTTTTTCTGCCAGGTGCCATCTGTAGACAGAGGATTTCATAATTTTCCCACCAACTGATTTCAGCAAATTTGGTATGCTCCTCTTGAGCGAAACGCGAGCTACATTCTAGAACCTTTCTTTTTTTCATATGCTCAATAGATAAAACTGTCACTTGTAGTAAAACTTCAACTGCGATTTTCTCAGCTTCCCTTTTTTTGCATATGTGCCTAGCCTTACAGGGGTTTTGAAGTAGTTTTTTTCAAAGGATTTCTACAAGTGTTATACCGTTGAATTCGGGATAAAATGAACTGCATGCTGAAGCTATTTTAATTGGCTCATTTTGCCTCAAATAAATGTTATGAGTAGGGGTGTGCGAATATTCGAAACTTCGAATATTCGATTCGAATTTTTTGGTATTCGATTTGATTCGAACGAAACTTTTATTGTTCGAAATCATCGAACCACCCAAAACTAAAAAAATAAAAATAAATTCAGAGCGTGTCTCAGCAGCAAAGTCGCGAAGCATATACACGGCGAACGGTACGTGCTTTCGCAGACTGTATCGGTGTTTATTCGTAGTTACAGTGGACTCTCGATGATACGATCCTGGGGGTGTGAATTTCGGAATGATACGAATTTCCGAAAAGTCCCGGCGAAATTGCATTGTTTGCAATGGGAAAAAAATTCCCCGCATTTCCCCGAGGGGAAGAATGTGAAAGTGCGAATGCACGAGTTGAATTTGCACGGTTCGGTAATGTTCGCGAAAGAGAGATCACACACACACACACACACAACTACAAAGAAAGAAAGATGCATTTATTCACAGACACCTATTTGTGTTGTCGTTGTACTTGATTGCTAGAGCGGATCTCAGCTTTGAAATTTCGTGTCAGTACTCCTTTAAGCGGGTGCATTAGCCCTTCTCACGCCCGATTCCTGGCCAATCCCCCACGTGGGTATGTGCCATGTCAGCGGCCAGGCAGTGCGCGCCTATCTCCCCCCGTTGCCAAGGAAGACGAGGAGCGCGCGCACCCGCAGCTGTTGCTATGCGGACGGCGGCGGAATGCGGACGGCGGCGGACGCTTCAGGCTCGCTTAAGAAGTGTATTCGCACTTAAAATTTCGGCACCTGCGCGGCCCGGCGGAAGATACGAACGAGCCGGCGAGGCACCCGACTGCCGAATGAGCAAGTGACGGCTCTCACTCCCCTGTTTGTCACTCTTTTTCCAGAAACGGCCAGGCTGTAGTTTTCTGCTCGCGAAAACGCTCTGCGCACGCCCAACGCGCGCTGACACTGCCGCGAAACCACCCCCACACTGCGCGCGGCGCGGCCGGCGGCGTCAACATGGCGTCGGCTCCAGCCGCGAAGTGGCGCGGGCGCTCGAGCGACCGCTTCTAACCGCTCTTTAAAATGCGGCTCAAGGGAGACACGAAGTTGATTGTGCGGTAAAGGAGCTGATAATGCATGCGAAAACGGTACTATAAAACATCATCCGCGCCGCTAGTGAAAGCGCCCGTAAAATATTTGTCGGGGTGCTACGCCTAACCATCTCCGGCGGAGCCAAGCCGGCTGTCTCGATCTCATCGCAAGTAGTCAGGCTCCTCCATACTAACGCGCGCGTCGTGCGTCATTTTGTGACCGAGGTAGGCGCTACCGCGGGCGCGAAATCGTCGATGCGGGCGTGAAAATACAGCGCTTGCAGAGCCGAGGCGAGCGAATCGCGTGCAAAAACGCACCATGCGGTTCACGCTTGACTGTTGCGGCGTGCAGCGAGCCTGGGCACAGCGAGTGAGGAGACGAGCGCGAAGCTTTACGTGCTCCAGAAAGGGCTGCTTTGCCACATGGGGGTTAAAAAATGCAGAAAAAATCACGAATTTCTTCACGCGAAAGTAAGAAAAGAAATAAACGAAAACTTTTTCAGCGTCCAATTTTTATGTCTGTGTCGGTTCATACAAATTTCGGATGATACGAATATTTTTCGCGGTCCCGCGAGATTAGTATCAACGAGATTTTACTGTATCAGCGCGCGGCAATGTGCACGGGCTCGGGCATGCCAGCCACTACAGTCGAACCCCGCTACAACGAACGCCGCTTCAACGAAATTGCTGCTTCAACGAAATATTTCCAATTCCCCGTCAGCCAGCCATAGAAGTCCATGCAACAAAGTCCTCGCCACAACGAACCATTTGTCAGGCTTGCTTTCGCTTCAACGAAATTTTCGATGATTTGGGCTGGGTTTGAACAATTATTTTACAATAAAATAAGCATAGCGCCAGCTATCTGTAACTTTTTATACATTCAGGACGCTTAGTTTCACCGAAAACATGCGCGGTGCGGCTACACCGCCACAAAAAAAAAAAAAAAACTCATAGGCGGACGCCATTGTTTGATGGTGATAACGATGTGGCTGGCCGTCTTTATATGAGGCGCAGGCCCGGTTCGCCAAGCCGGAGCTACAGCCAATCCGTATCCAGTTGAAATCGCACAAATGTGTGTATACGTTGTGAGCAACTGTCCTTGCCGTTTTCCTTCTACCATTCTTAATAGCCAAGAGCAAAAATCATGTTTGCGTGTTTGGTCTTGAAGCCAAGTCATCCTATCTTAGTCATGAGCGCGCAGTTTTAAATGCAAGCGCGCGCGTCTAACCTGCCAAGGTCAGTAGCTGCCGCGCCGTGTCAGATGATAAGATAACGGCACTGCTCCTGCTACAAGTGAGAGGGGGGCTTCCGACGGCCTAGCAGCTATCTGCAAGTAATCAGCTCGGTGGACACGCCTTGTTGTACAGCAATACGTTTTGCGCCTGCATTTCTTCACCCCACTCCGCAACGCGTTCTTCGCGTGCAGTGAAAGAACAGATAACCATTGGTATGTTTGTTATCCGAATAAACATGACGTTATTGCGCGTCACTCCTTTTTCTAAACATTGTATTATGCTGCCAATGATGCGGAAGCATATGGGGCTATTTTTCTGGCCTTTCCGTTGTGTGTTGCGGCAGATTTCGCCTCAACGAATTTTCGCTTCAACGAAATTTTTCGCACGTCCTGTCAATTTCGTTGTAGCGGGATTCGACTGTAGTGTCTCAAGTGAGTGGCTGTTTTCGGTATCTGGTGGAGTCGTGACGAGCAGGAGGTTGTCACTGCTCCCCGAACATGTGGAGCAGTTAACCTTTCTCCATGTTAACATTTAAGTGAGTGCAGACCTTAACCTGTTGAGTGCAATGGTATTGTGTAATTCCTAATTATACTTTGTGTGATTTGTTGTGCAATAAAGTTGCAGTTTTTGTGTCTCTAGATGGTGAAAACAAGTAATCGTATTCGAAAAATATTCGAAGAATATTCGATTCGATTCGAACTTTGTTTTTATTATTCGAATTCGCTTCGAAATTAAAAAATTGATGTTTGCACACCCCTAGTTATGAGTAATAATTAGAGGTCATTAAGTTTTCAGAAAAATTGCCCCCCCCTCCCCGAAGGGAATCGTGAGGAAGTGCGAATGCATTTCTTGCGCCGAGAGTACACGGCGTAGTAATTCTGCCATCGCCTTGAGAGGCGCAGTACCGGCGAGGGGAGCTGTCAGGCGAGGGGAGAGGCGCGCGCCGAGGGTGAGTGCAAACCTAACGGGGGGAGAGGCGCGCCAGCTGCAGAGCATGTGACGTCACGGCGCGAGGAGAGGGGGAGCAGACGCAAAGGCGCCAGCGCGCGGTCACGTGGGAGTGTGACGTCACGGCGCGAGGAGTGGTGCGGGAGCCAGTGCGGGCGCGCGCAGCCACGGCCCGGGAGGCGGAGCGCGCGCGGGTCACGTGGGGTGTGACGTCGCTGCGCCGTTGCTACAGACGCTCCTCTCCGCTCCTCGCGCCGTTGCTAGGGGAGAGGAGGAGGAGCGCGGATGACGGCGGATTTAGGGTCGCTTATAAAGTGCATCGCACTTAAAACTGTACTTGGCATAATTAGATTAATTTTATCCAATCAACTATCTTTACAGGAATATAAATAGCTCCAGCATGCATGGCAGGTCTTAAGCTACACATCCATACCATTTATTAAAAAAAAAATTGAATAAAAAGTTCCTTAAAGGCCCGTAAGAAATTACTTAATTAGGCTCCAGTGTTTTCTTTATAACTCAAAAAATAATTCTACCACTTGAAAACTAATTACATATTTGAAATGAGGAAGACAAAACACATATGCACAGTGATTTTCATTATCACACACCAATTAATAAAAAAGTTCATTTCAAGACCCACGTCTCCCCTTAAGCTGAGCGCAGTGCCTCAGGCAGCGTATACGCTCCCTGTTCTTGGTATCTCTGCGTCCCCCGGATACAGTGGCTTACGAACGATTTCATGTCGAGGGGGGAAAGGAAAGGTAAAGCATGAAAATATTAAAAAGTAAATTTAGCAGCAACGAAACAAAAGTATAAAGAGCAAAAACCAAAAATTATTCAAATAAAATTATTGCGATGATGTCGTGCTCATACGTAGGTGACCGATTGCTTTGTTGCATTTTTCCCCAGTAAAATCGCGAAACGGCTCATCGCCATTGTGAGAGTAACATAGCAGCCACATATTGTTAGTGCATGCGTATAGTTTGCGACAGTGGCACTGAAATAATTATCGGTACTCATTATTTCATGAGAGTTAAAGTTAGTGTCCTTGTAGACCCGCTGAATTCACCGGCGTCGGGAGGCCGCAACAAAAGAATACATTCACTGAGTCCGTTCGCTTAGGGCCAACAGATATCGAGTTTTTTCGAGACGCGTGAGCGGCCCATCTCACACCGAAGGCATGATGCTACATGAATGTGAGCACGGCAAGCATATCAGTTTTTCCGCGTCCTTAAGGCATAATATCTTTGATCAAGGTAAAACTTTATTGCCTTTACAAGCAATGAATTTTGTTCGTCTTGAACAGATCTTCCCATACGACCAAACTTGTCGTGGCCGATTTGGCGGCAGGCGGCTATCGCGGATACTTCTTCGAAACATTTATTTCGCGTAGCTAAGCAGGTCAGGCATTCATTGTATTTTTAATACAGTACTCTATCTCATCAAAACATGACAATATTTCCCAGCAAGAAAGTTTCCATCTGACCCCAACCCCCGGTACTATTTCTGCTGGTGCTGCATGATAGCAGATGATTAATAAACAGCACCATTTCATGGCAGTAATCAGCGCGGACTGCCAATGTAGACGATATGACTGCGCTTTGAAGAACAGCAGAAGTTCGAGAATTAGAAACGTTGCTATGAGTAAGAGCGGACGATGTCGCTGCTTGTGCTGCTAGCCTCTTCGGCGCATTGCGCGCATCCACAATACCTGCCGAATTTACGTGTTTGGGGACGCGGCAAAGCCTGATGCCGCTGATTTTGCTCGCACGATTTGCTTAGCCGAGAGTACAGCAACCCACCGGCATCAGAAAACCGAACACATAAACACAAACTCCACTTTAGCGCGTGTCTAATGCAGCCTCACTGCATACGCGCCGCGCGCGGGTCCGAATGTTTTGCCAACCACCCTCCCGGCCACACCCAGCACGTGCGCTCACCGTGACGTCACGGCCGCCGCGTGACGTACCCCGGGAGAGGTCCATTGAAAACGAAAAGACGCACTTTCGAATGAGACCAAGATGGACGCCGTGGCGCATGTAGAACCTGAGGGGCGAGTCGTCGAAAAAATGCTATTTTCGCGTCGAATCTTGGCCGATTTTAGCGGGCGTTGGTGCTGTAAATTGATATTATGGCTCAAATACGTACTCCTGGGTCTGGATATTTTGCTAACCGTGCTTTGCATCGTGCTTTCTTTTTCGCCAGACTATATGGAAACAGTGTTTTCAAGAGGTCGAAATTTTGAGTGCAGTTGGCCTTTAAAGTGCAATGGCAGTGCCTGCTATAATCTCAGCTGTTGTGCCTAAACTAGACAGAACTTCTTTGTTTCACAGGCCCAAGAGACACATTGGCAATACAGGTAAACCTCGTTATAACGAGATGGGCTACAACGAAATAATGGCGGCAACGAGCAAATCGTAATTCCTCTTGAAAGTACTCATAGAAACCAATCTATTTAAAACCTCGTTCTAATGAGGTAAATTTTCCAGCTGCGAAATATAACGAACAAATTTCGTTCGAAAACAAAATTTTGAGACAATTTCACGGCAATGCGCAACGCTAATTTGAGACTGTGTGCAAGGCAACAACTGTATTTTTCGCAGTTCGAAACTCCCGCCATGCACCCTCCCGCAACGTGCGCGAAGCCAGACGGCGCGCCATGCATCCGCTGCACCCACAAAACAATTCCCGCCTTCCTGTCGCTGCACACGGCACACGGCACACAGCCAGTTCGCTCCTGTTTGGGTTGGAGCTAAACTCTCCAATAAATAATTATTTCCCTCTCACACGGCACGCAACTACTGTCACTCGTGCTTCTTTTTCTTTTTTCTTCTTCTTTTAACTGCTTCAGCCTTATCTTTTATCGTGCTAGCAGCATGAATGCGCCAGGCGGGAAGCAAAAGACGCTGGACGTGAAGGCAGCTGCGATAAAAGCCGCCACATCAGGCACAAAGCTGAGCGAGCCATCGTTTGCATCAGGTGCATCAGCGTCCAGAAAGAGAGAGAGAAGCTCTTTATTAGAAAACAGAGTGTTTAGCCGGCGTACAAAATCGCCTTCATGCTACTCTGTTAGGGGAGGGGGAAAAGGAAGAAAGGCCCAAGAGAGAGGAGGGCAGAAAAGAGATGCAAGCTGAGAGAGGGACCAACGAAATTAAGTAAAAGGGCAAGAGCGAAAGTCTCAGAGTGAAGAGATTTAAAGTGAACTTCTTGGTAGCTGAGCCTGTTTGACATACGAGTTACGTATTTTGAACTGCAATAAAGTGGGTGCGCGAATGTTCCTTTTTATCTCCGGAATGCGGTTACTTTGTTGTGTACTGCCTTGTGGTGTGATGCAGTTTCGCCCGCTATCTGTTTTGGACAAGTACACCCGCCATATTTCAGTAATGCCCACTACGGCTATAACGAAATATTGGTTATAGTGAGAAAATCGTGGCGCCCCTCAATTTTGTTATAAGGTTTAACTGTATACATAAAGTAAACGTATACAGTTGAACCCCTTTATAAGGGACACGTACCGGGGAGCAGTTTCTGTCTCTTATATAAGATGTCTCTTATAAGCAGGGTGCCATGTTTTTACCAACTGATCAACCCATAGTTCAATGTGGGCACCGTATGACTAAAATAAGCTCAAAAGAATGCTACAGCATGTTGAAAAAGGTTCATTCTCATTAATGTTTGGCCCAAGCATTTATGAAACTTTGTTTGCTTCATGACTGTATTTACACTGTTTTTTACAACCAATTCTACAAGCTTTTTTTCCTTTCCTTATTTGTGGAAGATGAATCGTAGATGTTGAGTCCACAAGCCTGATCAATAGCCAGAGCGCACAGCTTCTTCCGCTGTGTGCTCAGGCTATTCATTACGCTTGCAGGACTCAACATCTGCAGTGCTTCTTGATTGGGAGCTACGCGAGTGGGAGAGCCCGCATGTGCGATCGCGCTCCATTCAATGGACGGCAGTAAGCTTCAACCACTTCTGTAAGTTGCATTTTCATTGGCAGGGCTTCTCATTGTCATTTCATAGCTGACTGAACCACTTTGTGTTTGCTGAAGTTATAATAAATAGCGACTGCAGGTGTCTGTCGTCCACCTGTGCTTCCAGGATGGAAGCAACTGCAATTAGTGACTGATGGCACTGCGTCTGAAGTTAAAATGTCTGTTACAAGCGAGATTATTGATTAAACTTCAAGGATGACTTGTCCCTTATAACCAATCTTCTACATCCAATGTCTGTTATAAAAGAGGTCGATTTAATGGGAGAGATAGGGCAGCCAACCATGTGGGTGAATAGTGTCTCTTATACCCATTTGTCTCTTACATCAGTGTCTCTTATAACGAGGTTCAACTGTATGTGTCATTTGCTGAGTAATTCGTCAGGACTGTTTCAGCTCAAGTAGGCTTTTTCAAGAAATCACTTGAATAACCAAATAGCTCAAAAGGCTCAACCAACGGCACAATATGTAAAAGGCGTGTCAAGTCAGAAATGTGAAGGACATATATAGATTTTTAGTGCCAAATGTCTGTCACCCCACCATGTTTCCGATTTGTTTAACTCTTCCTTTACGGCGCCATAGGCCATTGGACACGGAGTTCTGATGTTTTCAAACGTCCTGCGAAAGCTAAAAACGGCGCTTTGCGGACAACAAATGCTACCTGACGTATTCATTGGCAACTCCCTTTTCAATTTCCTTATCGTTTGTTAGCATTTCGCGTGCGGAGACGGCGTCAAAGTGAAATTTGAGCCTGCAATAGCGGTGAGTTGCACGGAAATGGCGTCCACTTCATGGCGCACTCCGCAAAAGCGGAAAGCTTTGGCAGGGACTTCAGCAGCTGCAGCTGCTGATTTTTCTTACCCCAGCGGCAGTGATGACTCTAGCAATGATGTGGGTTCGTCAGATTTTAGTTCTGATAGAGGCCTCAGACGTCGACAAGTGCTGGGGGTAAGGTTTGTTTTTGGTTGCGCTATGTTTATAAGCAAAATGCACTTTTTATCTGACAACTGTGGTTTTGCATTCATGTGTAGGGTCTGGACAATGTGCGGCGGGGATATTTCGCCAAGTGCACCGCGCCGTATCGTGTTACCAACTTCAAGATAGCCTGACGTTCACGTTAGAGTAGTGTTGTGGAACGATGCGCGCCGCTTCTCAATACCGCTGGATTTCTTTTTCTCTTGTTTTTTACCACTGAAGTGATAAGGATTTTGTGTGAAAGCACAAACAAGTATGCTTGGATGCATATTTTAGAGCCACTGACCTACTGTTAAGTGGCTTCACGAAGTGGCATAGCCATCAGGGCTGCTAGGTTGGCGGGCCCGCAAAAATCGAAGACTTGGTGTACAGCATTGACGCACATATTGAATTACAGCTTAGGAACGTAGAAACGACTTGCATATCTTAAAATTCCTAAAATAATTCTTAGGCTCAGTGCAATCGCCTATATGCATTGTGTGTAAAGCTTGTTGTGCATTTTTTTTCCTGTCTATCAAACCAACAAACTGTATCTGTACCTTTCACAAAACTGCTGTTATGTGTTTGAACGAGCAGTCTATAAGCTACGATTTCATGCATAGCAATGCTAAATGTGTCCAGTAGCGCAAGAGAAAAAAAACGTTTTGTGGAAGCACCCCAAATCGGCCATTTTTCCGCCATAACGAAAGAGTTAAACTGTCTTCCATTAATGTGGCATATTTAATCGTTGCCATCTTTATGCAGAGCACTAGTGATTGCCATCTTTTCCCCCCCGACTAATACCTTCAGTTCAACAGCAACAATATGTGGCAGCCTATAAATATATACCATAAAGTTCCGAAAGAATGCCCATTGAAACTACAGAGATATCAACTGAAAAATATGGGATGGGCGAACATCAGGGGTCAGGTGCGAAAAATTACAACAAAGTGGCCGCACTTCCCACAAAAACTGCAGAGATACCATGTAAAAATTCAACAGGTTGGGCCTTGTTTGTTCAAAATCGGGATTTCGGCAGTTTCGCAACCATGGGACGTTTTCGCGGAGAGAGCTCCCTGGGCATTTGAAGGCGTCAGAGCTAGAGTGATTGTATGGGGTGGACGATTTTTGTGGTCTTTTCGTAAATTGAATATTTCACCCTTAAAGGTGTTGTGCCACCAAATTTTAAGTCTGTAAAAAGCCTGCTGTAGGCTTCCTCTGCATGCAACGACCCTCAACACGAAGTGCTGGGTACAGCAAGCGCTTAATATATATTTTAATTCGCTTCTAAAAATTACCTAAATGCTCTTCTGGAAATCGGGACCCATCGCTAGCGCCACTAACCATGACGTCAGTGAATTGCCAGCGCAGCAAAGTTTGTGACGTCATACAACGCTAGCTACTCGAGCGACGCGAACGTGAACTCCAGTTACCACAGTTTGTTTGGTCGCTTGGTCGTATCGACACACTATACCGATACGACGGCGACGACGACGCGACGCCGACGAGTCGTTAAAACATCGGCCAACTGCCGAATTGCCAGACCGCGTTGTCACACCACGCCGACGGCGACACAAACACGTCGGCCGATGGAAAGTCGCCGTAGTGTGACTGACTCGCCGACCGAAGACGCGAACAAAACCGGTCGCCTGACTGGTCGCACGACGCGTCGTCAATCGACCGAGAAGCGAAAACTGCGCCCTGACAACATTCGTGCCGCAATGAACGCGGCTCTATTTTGTTAGTTTCTGGAGGGTAATAAACTCAGTAAGTTCCATGAAGCCCATACAACTCAACACTAGCGCTAATGCGATCCGTATTTTGGCGTTCGACGCTTCGGCCGTGCTCTTCGGCGACGCCGCTACCCCGGAATGCGTGTGCGATCGGCTCGCCTGTAGAAAATATAAGGTCAGTTTCGTGCAGAAGAACAGTTACGTAGGGTAATTTGGGTAATAAGAGATCAGTATCGGCAAAGGTTTTTAACGTAAAACGTAAAACCAAAGTACGGCAAGCACTATCCCTTCAGTGCAAAATCGCAGTCGCAGCTGGGCACACTTATTTTTGCGAGCGCTTTCGCAGAAGAGCAGAGTTGATGGCGATAAGCTGTCGCGGGGGCTTCGCGGAACCTTGCTGCGCAAGCGCTATTTAAAAAATGTGAGTTTGCAAGCCAGGAATTCTGTAAACTAGCTAGTAAACACCGACGTACGACTCCAAGGATGGGCCTCCATCTAGTACACCGGCTATATCGCGGAGTGGAATCGTTTGTTCGCTGGCTCAGTGGTCTCGCGCGTTCCGCCAATCCGGTCAACGTAGCCGGTTCGATACGCGGCGGGGGCAGCTTTTTTTTTTTTTTTTTGAGCGTTTTTTTAGCATTTTTATGGTTTGCAAATCCATGGTTTTCATTTGTCTGCATCCGAGGATGCAGACAAAGAATCCGCGTCGGAGCTGTCGCGGCTTGACGTGACGAGTCGGCGTGTTTACTTCCGTGGTGAAGCACGTATGTGGGGGAGCAGACGCCGCAGTAAAGTCGCAACGTACCGCAGCGCCGCATGGTAGACACGCGTGACAGAGCGTCCGCGCAACCATAGCCTCCTATATAACCTACTAAAGGAGGCTATGGCGCAACGCTGTGACGTCACTGCTTGAATCGGCGCCCAGAAACCGAAACCGAATCCTGTTCACATGAATCGTGCGATAATAAATTCTTTACTCAGAATATGTGCATGTGAGAGCATGTATCATGCTTTCTAATGAAATATAAAACGTTTGCAACCAAGAATGCACAAGCAACAAATTTGGTGGCACAACACCTTTAAGCGGGGCGGGTGATGCTTGGGAGGGGGGGGGTTATTTCGGAACTTTACGGTGTGGGTGGGTCAATATATGTATGTATGTGTGCGTGCATGTGTGTGTGTGTGTGTGTGTGTGTGTGTGTATATATATATATATATATATATATATATATATATATATATATATATATATATTCGTTTCAAGTAGAATAAAATAACTTACCCCATTTTCTAATTTGACAGCGCAACCAGAGTCCTTCAATGCTTTTCTGGTCATGAAACTCCCAGCCAAGTTTGGTACGGGGACAAAGGCTACCGCGAGGGTCGCCACCGCAGATCGGAGGGCATCGGGCGCGGCCACCGCTGCTCTGTAGCCAGACCGGCAGGCAGGAACGCAGTAGCAGCATGTCTGTTCACACCAAATTTCTTCATCACTCACAAAATGATGAGTCCATTTCAGCAGCCCACGACACGTAAAGCGAAAGCGCACTGCTGATAAGGCGGCGAGCGTCTTTTTTGTCTTACTTTGTGGTCCGTTCCCTACCAAACGCGCTCTGACCATGCCCGCGGCTCCCCTCTGATCAACACCAGCGCCGCGGCGCAGCCTCCCTAGGCAGCGAACGAAGCTCTCCCATAGCGTGACGGCGAAGTTTCATGACCAGAAAAGCATTGAAGGACCCTGGCGCAACTCTCCGGACATTCCAATACAACCATGCGTCATTACATTTTACAAATCCCAGGGCATATGCCCCTGAAAAACCACTCCCCTTAACTCATTCCACTCAAAATCCGAGCCCTCATTCGCATCGAACTTCATATGGAGAGAAATAAGGGTAGGCAGTCAAGAAAGCCTAGGAAAGCAAATTCGAAAATGGGGTAAGTTATTTTATTCTATTTGAAACGGATATTTTTTTTTTTTTTAAGAAAGAAAGAAAGTGGAGAAAAACATGCCCGCGGGGTGGGATCCAAACCCATGACCTTCAGAATATGCATCTGGTGCGCGCACGCACAAGTGTGCGTGCACGTGTGTGTGTGTGTTATTTGTCACTGCCATGCCACCTTGCTGGAACATAGTGGCTTGATTATTAAGCAGTGTGTTTTTGGTGCTTGCAGGAGCAACACAAGGGTCAAAAAAAGTAATGCTGTTCAAGAAAGGGGGCCACTACCTGTTCCGCCGACACCCAGAGGTTGTCAACTCCGCGGTGCTGGAGCTTCTGCAGACAGCCTGTGCTGCAAGGAAGTAGCCTGCTGGCACCAGCTTCTGGCACAAGAGCCCAAGGGCAAAGCAACAGCACCTTGTGCTAGATCACCACCCGGAACCTCGAGCCTGGAAACTTTCTTCCTGAGAAACTAGCGCTGGTGTCTTCCGATCAAACATCAAGTTCCACTGGGTGCAAGGACACGGGGAAATTGCTAGAGTTTTCCAGAAACCTCCTTTTTATGTCGCATTGACATTGCAAACATTTTCATACCCTCAACATCTCGATAGCTCTATTATTGTAAGGCGTAGGCAGGCAACCTTCTTCCGCCTCTCGATCTATCGACTTGCTTAAAGGAGTACTGACACGAAATTTCAAAGCTGAGATAACTATGTAAAACGCTTCCTTTTTATCAGGAGATATCTCCCAGCAAGTTTCAACAGCAACCGTTCAGCGAAACATATTTAAAATCCATTTTAATCTTCGCCCGCACGAGAAAGGCCAGAGCGGGTCGACGTGACATCATCTGCTACGTGCCCCAAACTGTCGACGTCGGGGCTCCCGTGACGAAGCCGACGCGCTGGCTGTGGTTGGCGCGCGCTGCTCGGGCGTGTGTACACGTCATGGTTTTGGGACTGACGTCATGCTGCCAGGGCCTGTGGGGACGGCGAAGACCTCGGCCGGTCTGGGCGCGCGCGTGCGCTCGCTCGCGCTCGCTCGCGCGCGCTTCCAGAGAGGCAGCGATACGGCAAGAATGGTGACGCCATGTGATACATGCTATCATGGCGGCCGCTCGGCGTTTTTTTGTCGAAACCGAAACTGGCACGAATAAACGACGCCGTAAATGAATGTTTACGCTGCGCTCGACCGCCTAATCTGTCATTCTATGATTAGTGGGCTGGTAGGCACGCATAGCAGCGAAAAAAACGTAGCATAAAAATTTCGTGTCAGTACTCCTTTAACCCTTTGAGGGTCGAATTTTTTCGCCAAATGCGACCCCCCAGGGTCGTTTTTTTTTATTGCTGATTTAAATTCTTCGGATGAATCTATTTCGAGGGAAAATTATCGTAATTTTTTTAGGGTGACCATAAAGTGACAAAAAAATCGTTTGTGTTGTTACATATAAGTGGTTTATTCATAAGTAACACAAGAAAAATTCTAAATAAAAACGAAAGAGTAACAAACCGGCACCTTTTGAGTGAATCAAGATCAGATAGACATCAGTTTCATGGGCGCAAAAAGCAGGAATCGCCCGGAGGACAATACCGAAACCAGCCTCTGCGTGGGCGGCGTGGCCGGATGCGGGAGCGATTGACGGCGCACCACTCATAAAATACAAAAAAAGGAGAAAAGAGCCTCATCAGTTTCGCAGGCGACCTTGGTCTGTGGCAGGCGCAAGAGCGAGAGGCGCCCGGGCGCCCGGTAGGCGATACCCAGTGCGCCCCCTCGTTAGCGGATGCACAAGTGATAGCCGGCACGCCGCTGAAGTAAATCTTAAAAAAATAAAAAGAAGAGCCATCGGCGCAAGAAAAAAATTTGATGTATTTCCAAAGTGTGGCAGCACATGCCAAGCAAGAGAAGTTGGCGAAAAAGGCGCGCTTTTTAAAGATACAAGCAATGCCGTACATGTACGTCATTGACCATTTCGAAAGTGTTTGCCGATGCCGTACAGGTATGGGCGTGACCCTCAAAGGGTTAACCAGCATTTCTTCTTTTGGTGCGTAAAGAAGAAAGCTCAGACAGAAGAGTAACAGATTAAGTAATATCGTTTTAAAGGGGTCCCGAAACTTGTTTTGAGTATGGTAAACTAGTTAGCTTCGCTACCGGACAAGTTTTTTCTGTGCACATCCAAATAGTGTGCCAGCATTGTCCTTGCATCGATATGCTCCCTGTCAGCTGGCTTTGTTGATACCTAGGCATTTAGCCGATCAGTGTGGCCCACAGAACACTCGCATGCAGAAGCTAGGTCGACCATTCAGTTCGGCTGTTTCTCCAGCCTTGCACCCCCAGTGCAAGCTATGCCAATTTTGTTACTTTGCTGACATTGCGAGAGGCTGCTCATAGATAATGCTGCAAGCATCCCCAGCAGCAGGAGAGCTTTGTTTTATAGTACTCTGCAGATTGCCCCGTCATGCTTTTTAAATGAATGCGCAAGGCGTCAGCTGTGTGCAATCTTGACAGAGTAACAGGGGCTATAGTTTTGAGCGAGTTTCATCGTGACTTTTGGCTTCCTGGCACTGGCGGAGGGAGTTTCAGGACCCCTTTAAAGTCGCTCAGGTTTTTGAAAATGTTCGGACAGTTTATGGAGTACACTGTCTCACAGTTTTGCATACACTTTACTGTGCACTTTGCAACAATGTTCTGATCAACCTTTACTTGCGGTTGGAGGACCAACCTGAAAATAGATTAGAAGGATCACGTTTTGGCGTTGTCTAAGGCAGCTGACTCATTCTCTGGTGCAATGAATGGATGATCCCGGCATGGCAGATTCACTGGGAATTTGCACTTTTGTGTAAGAACAAGGTCCAATAGGAATGCTTGAGATCAGTGAGAACATGCTGGCATGTGACACAATGATTTGATCTGAGCCAGTCTTGCAAGTTGTACATACAGAAGCCCTGTCACACATTCTCAATTGGCTGATGTTAGTGCGAGGCTTTTATGTAAACCGTGGATACTGCACTTACGCTGAATGCAGATCATTCCAGCTTTGAGGCACAAGTTTTCCGATGTGAATGAAAACTAAGTGCACCTTCCTATCGTTTCGAGTCAAGGCATTAGGATGAGTCACTTAGAGCCATAATGCTAAGGAAATCAGGACAGGTGGTGTTAGAAAGGTGACACCACATTATAAAAAAAAAAGGGTGTAGCTAATAGATGTATAGAAGTAATCATAACTTCCGCATTGCAGGATTGGCAGCAGATGTGAACAGTAGTCTAAAGGCCGACCTCCATGCAGCGAAGTTTCTCGGCGAACTTGGCGCGGCGGATGCCGTGGTTTGACGCGCCGCTCAGTTTTCGTCCACCCCAACCTCCATGCAACGTGACCCGGCGAACGCCGCCGATGGAAGACAGGACAGGAAGTACAACGAAGTACGAGGCTGTGATTGGCTGCGGCCTCAAAATGCAGTTTGCCGCTTCCGGTCGCGTTCGCCGCCGCGCGTTCGACATCTAGCTCGCGTAGATCGCCGACGAACAGCCGTATTTTCGACGCCGGCGGCGGCCGCCTTTTCGCCTACATTTCGCTGCATGGAAGTCGGCCTTAAGGAAATAATTCTGGCTTTACTCTGCTGTGCTAATTGTGTTATGGCAACTTTTTTATTATTATTGTTATTATTTCTTGCACGCGTTAGCTTTTGTAGTGTATCGCTTAGCTTTCCCATCAGGCAATTTCATTTTGAACCTCAGTTATTCAGTGTATTCTTTTACTAGGTGCAAGAAATGCAAAAGCTGCCCCCATCTTTGCGTATTTATGTGCACAAGAACGTCTGTGTCTTGGTTTTAGTTTAAACCGGTGTAAACCAGTTAAACCGAACGCAAGAGCTGTGCAGCTGTTTCTTTTAATTTTGGATGAATTGCCTTACGAAGTTCTAGAACGCATCCAACGAGATGCGCCCTTGAGGCGATAATTTTATTAATCTGATCTTTCCAGTTTTTATGTTTGGCACAACGTGAGCTGCGGAAAGTATTTATTTTATGGGTGACATCAGAGCTCTTGGATTATCCTTCCTGGATACACCATAGATAGCTCAATTGAAGAATATATGTGAAAAATGAATGCCAGGTAGCGTCACGGACAGATATGAAAGCCCCATTGTGTAATAGAGACAGTTTGTAGTGTAGTGTGCATTGCTCACCGGAGAATTTACATAGGTAATTTTTTTTTTTTTTCTTCACACAAGTACCGCAGTGCGTTTTATTTGCTGCTACCATTTTTCAGGCTGATATATTCTTCTCTCAGGCTGTCCCTCTCACTTCTCAGGAATGTTATCACTTTTTGCACAACCCATGCCCCGAACTTATCATCATTTGTATCGCATCTGTCTTTCACACAGTGTTTAAAATTTCTGTATGACACTATTGTGGAACGTGTGGTTCTGTACTGGCGTTGATAGGATGTCACAAATGCGCACAATTTTTAAGAAAACTTTTTCTCACTCCTTTTTTTTTTCTTTTTGACTTGGTATGCAAGTTCAATTGAACGGACACTAGACATTAGAGCCAAGTTCATTGACATTGATATACTTGCCGTGCGACTTCACATGCCACACTTGGTGGCAGCCATTGTTTGATAGTTAACTAAAAATTGTGGAAACAGGGAGAAACTGACATTGCCACCAGGGGACATTTCCTACAACACAATTTTCAATTTCATAAATCATTAAGGGTTTTTGGAGATATTTAATTGGGTTGTGGCAAAGAAAGTTCACCTACTTGTTTACAAATGTGTAAAAAAGATTGTTAGAAACTTCTAACATGTTGCTTTTTTTTTTTTAACTGCTGCTACAATGTCCCTAGAAGAAAAAAGTTATGAATCCTTATCTTTTTTGTCTGAACATTGAAAACACTGTTCTTTCACCTTAAAAGGTCCCATTTTCATGTCAGAATGAAGCTCTAATTTGCCTTTAGAGCCCCTTCAATCATCTTCGTTAGTGTGCATGGCTCATGCTTTTGTCATTAGCATCATGTCAGAGGTGAGACTATGGGGAACATTCAGTGGACAACATTTAATGCCTCCTTTTGACCTTCTCTGTGTTTGTGTGTGTATTCTACATGGTCATCTTTTAAGTCGTCGTGGATTTTTTCCTCTGGGTTGCCTTCATTTTGTGTTACCACAGGCAAAATGTCTTTTTCCTTTTATGCCAAAACTAACACTGTGTGAACCCTAGCATTGGCTGTAGGAACTACCGTGTTGTTTACTTTGTCCGTTATTACATTAATGCTGGAAAAAAGAAACAGATTTAGGAAACGTTGGTGCTGCTGTGCATAGTGGACAGTTGCGTGTGTTAACTGGTTCACATTGTTTTCTTCCGAAGGATTTGTGGCGTTTTTCATGTTGACAGATTTGTGTTAATGAACATTGTGTTTCTACCCTAAGGATGCGGTGGCACCAGTGTGATGCAGGGAATAGGAAGATGTAGGTGCCTACGAGCACTTGCTTTAAAAGCATTTGGAAATCAATCTTGACTTACACCTTGTCGGTTTCCAACTTGACACACTTTGACAGAAACCACCAAAGTTGAGGTAAATATATTTTTTTGAATATTAAGAATAATGTCTGGCTGTTGTGCCACCTTGACTGCAAGGGATCACCTCCTGAGGGTAGAACCAAAAAGTGTACATGTTATGTGCACAGCAGCAGTAACTTCGTCGGCTTGAGTGCAAAGCTTTATGAGATAAAAATTGGGCCATGTTTGTCGAACTAGTTGATAATATTGAACTTCCTGGCTAGTGTAGTTGGCTGCTGGGTTATGTGAACTTCCTCTTGGAAATTTCTATTCAGTTTGCTGTTTTTATGTTTTGGTTCTGGGACCTTTGCTCACAAGCTATCTGCATCAACCAAGATCTGGTAAAAAATGCACGGATCAGTAATGTGGACCACAGTCCGTGACGCTTTCCTTTTTATGTGTGTGTGCGTGTGCATGCGTAAATGACCTTGATGCTGTTTCATGTATAACCAACCAATTTGCTGAGTGAATGAGTGTTCTTTTTGTTTGCAAAGGTATTTATTGGCCTCTCCCGGTGAGAGACCAAATGAATGATTGACGGAGAAGTGAATGCTTCTGGTGTCAGATTCTGTGAAAGGCTGGAAAGCAATCCTGTGGATGGAACTTTACACTACAACAACCTGTGTTATTCCTGACCATTTAGCTCACCACCTTGCATTTCCAGCCATTCAGCCATGTCCAAGGTAGAGAATACTCAAATCTGAATTCTCCCAGAATCTGATGCCCTCGATACATTTTTTTTTGCGTGTGCACATAGATTTACAGCAGTTAAGTTTTTAAACACTTGTATCCTGCGGATTGATGCTCACGTGGATTGTGGCACCTCCCTTTTTATATTAAGCGATGTTGAATTTTATACATATTTCCAGTTATATCCATGACGCTTTTTGTGCAGCCTATGGTGTGTCTATGAAATATACAGCTATAAAAGGTTTAATAAAATGGACTGCCGGCCTCTCATTCAACGGTGTCAGCTGTCAACCGTGGACATGGTGAAAGTCATGCAGTCCACGCTATCAGAAAGGGATTAGACAGGGCTGCACAATTGCTTTGAAATTATTTGCAGCTTGCCTTAAAGAGGTGTTTAGGAAACTCAGATAAAAAAACATCAGTATTACGTATCACTGGGGATTACCCCAGCCATTTCAGGTTCACAGGTGGTATCATTTTTTTTTTTGGTCTGTCCCGCAGATACAAATACTTTGGGAGCTCTACTTGGAAAGCTTAGCTGCAGGACTAAAAATTAACAATCAGAAATCTGATGTAATGTTAAATAAGCAGGTTAAACAAGGCCTTTTCAAGGTCTTTGCCTTTTCATGGTATGAGATACTAAAACAAGTAGGTAATTATAATTACCTTGGACAAATTGTTTGTGGTGATACCAATCATCCGAAAGAAATTAGGTGCACAATTAGTTTGGGCTGGGCTGCATTTTTTAAGTATCCTGAAATTTTCGGCAGTGGCCTACCTCTGTCCTTACAAAAACTGGTGTATTGTGTGTACTTTTCATTATGACATATGGGGCAGAAAATTGGTTTCCTTTTAAGCACCTTAAAAAGAAAACTTACATTAGCTCAATGATCTGATTGAGCTCATTTTCCACAATGCTTTGAGCCATAGAAAAAAGATGTTAGGGGTAACATTTAGAGATGGGAAATCAGCAGTGTGGGCCAGGGAACAAACTCTGGTGGAAGACATTCTAGTAAAAGAAATAGGATTGAACAGGTCATGTCATGCAGATGAAGGACGACAGGTGGACCAACTGTGTAATGGAATAGCTTCCAAACGGTGATAAGCGCAGGGAAGACCAAGGATTTGATTGAGAGTAGAGCTAAGAAAATTCGGGGGAAAAGAATGGACGCAAATAACGCACGATATAAGTGGCTTAACATTTCGAGGAAGGCCTTTGCCCTGCTGTGGACACACATAGGATGATAATGATGTCATATTCATATAGTGAGAATCAGCATCAAAAGTTGATTGTTGATTTTATTCAAGGTTGCCTACAAACTTGCCTCCAGCAGAAATCTTTGTTTGTCGGGAAACCACTCACGCACAGATCGATTGCACTCACTACCACCACCTTGATGTTGTGATGACTAAGGCATGGCACCTGAGTTGGTACCGTTGGCCCCAAAGTTAATGTTAGGTGCCGTCGCGCTTAACAACATGCCAAGCAATGTCGAACTCGTTCTATGTAAACTGCGGATTCTGGCTGCCGGTGTTAGACCTCAAAATGTAACGTTGAGGCTAACATTGAACTTACCATGGCTATGTGATGCCTGCTATCATCACTGGCCAATCCACCGTTGCTAGGTTGTAGCCAATGGGGGCCTGGACGAGGCCGGGGTTTTGGCCTTCATGCTGGCAATGGGAATACTGATGGCAGGCTCTTACCACACTTTTCAGTGATGTGGATATGGGAATGCAGATTTTTGAAGTGAAGTTTTCTATGCCTCACTGACTGCGATGTGGTTACGCAAAACGCACTGCAGGAAAGCCACTTTTACACAGTGGGTTTCCACGAAGGCACATCAGGCTTGTAATGGTGTTAAAAAAACCAAGCGCCTTAAGAAAAAAAAGGGGTTATGAAGCCGACTTCTATCCGATTTTGCCATTCGAGCGTGGTATTAAAGCGAAGCTTTCTAAGCCTTACTGGTTAAGCCAAGATGCACTGCAGGAAAGCCACCTTTACACAATGTATTTCCACAGAAGCACATTAATCATACCACGCCCGTAGACAACGGGATGTCTTTAAAGGGGCCATGAAGACAAAATGCAAGCTTGGTTCATTCAAAAGATTGCCTTGTTACAATGATGCTGACACCATTTTTAACGTAAACTTCGCTCAAATAAGCTGTATAATTAGGAAAAAAGGGAATAGCCATGCGACCCACTAGCTCATTTCCCGCAACAGAACCTATGATGTCATACCACCCAGCTCTGTGATTGGCAGAGGCTGGAAAAAACAAACGCAAATAATGCAGAACTTGTAAACTTGCCGAATGAGCTATTTGCGCTTAAATTTAGGGCACATTCTTTTTATATCAGGAAGAATGGTAGGACAAACCGTGGAAGTTACGAAAGCACACGTAAACATAGAAGTACCGATTCGTACTGCTGCTTTTACTGCATGCACTATGCTTCGTTTAGATGCACAGCACTGCGGGGCTTTGGGGTTGTCTCAGACGACACTTGCCGATTGACGCAAGCGACGGCGTCTTAAGTGGCCATATTTGTCGAGCGAGCACCATGTTTTACGAAAAGAAAATTTTCTCCATGAACAAAAACAAGCCAGGCTTAAATACGGTCACAAACAAACCAAATGCAGAAAACGGCTTGCCACGGTGTGGTGGCGCCATCTAGGTTGACTAACAGTAAGCAAGTCGCCGCGCCACACTAAGTTTAGCTGAAAGACCTGTTCTTATGATGTCATTGCAAACGTCGTTCAAACACACATTTCGGTGCAAAAACCAAAATTTTAGCTTAAATTGATTAATTTCACCGTGAATAAAGCATCGTTTGCTTCTGGGCGAGCACTGGGGGGCACTATAGAACACGAAATCTTTCGAATAAAACCAACTTGTGTATTGTCTTCGTGGCCCTTTATGCTCAAAACGTAACACTGGAGAAACTTCGTATTGTAATAGAATCACTGATGATGATCAAAGTTCCATCATCGCATTTGTGTCGCTCCGCATTTCCATTTGGTTCGCTTGTGGGCATTGGCTTTGGGCTTTGGTTGAGTCAGAGTGGACTTTGTCTTTGGACTTTGGCAGTTTGGATTTAGGACTCTGATATGACTCGGTTTGCAAGAAGAAAGCTTCGCCTTTTAACCATCTTTCTCTTTTGGAAGGGGCTGTGATTTTTTTCACCAAATGAGCCAAGTAACATTGAGGTGGTGCTCACGTATTAATACCTCCCAGTGGCTTCGAAAGTGTTTATAGAGTGTAGGGAACTCTCAACATTTCCTCAGCTTCCTCCTCTCACCATCAAGCTTTCTCTTGGTTACAGTCATTCATATCACTGAGCCACTTCCCTTATTTTATCTTGTACACACACTAAGGGGTGTTCCAACCATAGAAGCGAACAGCCTCAAAAAAAAAGGGCTCCAATCCACGCTGTGAAGGTGGTTGGAAAGCAAAGCTTTAAACGACACCCACAACAACTGCCCATGCGATGTCACTTGAATTCATATACGTGGCTCTACAAAGAGTGAAACCAGAGATTCTGCCAACCGTTACCTGGAAATCGCAGGGGCGGCGTCCCGAACGCAGCAGCGTCGGCCACAGCCGGGCTAGAGTGGTGGACGCCGCCGCCGTAGCCCGGCCATGCGTCGGAAGAAAGAAGACGGAGAGGAGAGAGAGAGAGAGAGAGAGAATAGTCTTTAATGATACTGGTGAGGTTAGCCTGGCCAAGGCGCCTAGCTTGCTACACCAGATGTATAAAAAAAATGAAATCGATGAAGAGATGATGATAATGACTGTGATGGAGATGACGCGCTCATTAAGAGAGTCCTGTCTTTCGAAGGGTGAGGCAGCGGAACCTAGCCATCCTGAAATTCAGCATGTGAGCTTAGTGATTCCCATTTATACCGATTTAAACTAGTGTGAGAAGTGGTACAGGCTATGTTTTAGCATGTGGGCAATCGCCCTCTTCTGGGTGTGCACCCTATCATCATCGCATCATCTTCATCTCGGCAGTGACAGTGTCAGTCGTCCGCCGGATGATCGAATAAAGTCTTTTCACTCACTCACTCACTGTCATCGACATCGCGTTTCTTGCTGGCATAGAGTTTCATACTAATATATTAGTATGAAACTCTATGCTTGCTGGGAATTCCTAGCGCTGTGATCGCATGCCTGGCGACTCCCAGAGCCTCTCACTAGTTAGTTTAGTAACTTTGAGAATTGCAAGAAAGCTGAGGAACTTTTATAATCGCTATTTATCAGGACCAGTTGTTCCTTCCGCCTTTTGTAATACCTCATCAAACACAGCCGAATTGGTATTCATCAATTTAGAAAACGGAGTCCCATTCGTGGCAAGCAGTGCGCAAAAGGTAGCATTTCTCTGGCGGCCAGATGTCTCTACATTTTGTTTTCCTGCCCTTCAAACCAATCTTTAACGTATCTTTGCCGTACGACCACTTTATTTCGTCGGATCCTGGTTACCCAGGAGGTGCTGTCGAGCAACTTAATCAAGCCGTGCGAAGGAAGCGCGCAGCGGACGCGAAGCTGCGCCAAAACAGGCCAAAAACAACCGTCGCTAAAGCAGACAGAGCCGTACCGCCGGCGAGCATGCACTTCCGCGCGGGGAACGCTGGGTAAATTCGCCGCGCCATCTGCAGTGGGCTCCGTGAGCGAAACCCTCCGCGCCCCGCCCCCGCCTCCACCTCGTTGGGAGTTTATTGTCCCGCACGCCGCGAAATAACCGTTGGCTGGTAGAGATAGAAATTTAAGCTTGTTGCTTTAAAAGGGGGGGGGGGGGATTTACTCTATTGTCACAACAAGGGAGAAGACATGTCTTTTAACTTCACCAGCTCAAACCTCAGTGGGAAACGGTACTTAATTCCATCAGCGCCTCTGCCACAAAGACGGTGGGGCAAGCCAAGAATATGCACCCATGCACTCCGTGCAGATGGCTAACCAGCGAATACGTAACGTGTTTACCCGTGCGTTACCCCTTACGGTTCAATAAAGCTTGTTCTTGTGCCCGGGCTGCAGCATCGACACGGCGTAGACAATATTCGGTCCCGTTTCTGATCGCAGCGTCGCCTATCGTAAAGTGCCTGCTCCACGGGATAACGTATGTCGCGTGAACTACCCATTTCGAACTAACGTGCTGCCGGTGTTTGCCACTGCCACATTGAGACCGCTTTTCCAAATTTTCCGACGTGCGGCCGATCTGGCGGGCCATCATTCCCCGCTCCTCATCCTGGGGGTCTTCAACGCCCCGCGCGCAGCATGGGGCTACGGACGGTACACAGCGAAGGTCACGCGCGTAGGGCTTGATGCACAACAAGAGCGCCTTACGCTCTTGACCGATCCCATGCAACCCACAAGACGTGGTACGAGTACCATACACCACCCCGACCTCACCTTTATTCGAAATCATCACCGTTCCGTTTCTTGGACCAACACAACAGGGTCGACCTGGGTAGTGATCACTACATCCTGAGCATTAACTTAGAGACGCCCCTGCACAGACCTCATGATGGCGTTGCTCAGCAACTCGTTGATCGACCAGATTTAGGGGAAATCCCCAAGGTGGAGTAAGTTTCTGTAAAGGAAAATTTGACATCCACCTAAATGCAGCCATACGGCTACAAAGGAAAGCTATACAGCTTTCTCGGAAACTTCGCAGTTGAAGAAAAAAACTCCCAAGCATTTCCCCGAGGGTGAACATGGTTAAGTGCGAATGCACGGGGTGATGCTATGAGGGGGAGTAAAGTTAAAATCCGTTGGCATTCGCCCGTGAGCGCGCGCGAGCCGACCCACGGAGGTCTGGCAGTTTATCGCTGCATATATAGGGGGGTACGCCGCGCCGAGCCAGGTGGCTGAGAGAGGAGGCGAGCGCAAGGGGAGAGGGACAGCGGCGCACGGCAGCTGCAGCCGAGCGAGGGGGAGAGGAGAGAGTGTGACGTCACGGTGGAGAGAGAGGCGCGCGGCAGCTGCTGGGGAGAGGAGGCGCGCTGTGACGTCATACCATGACGTCACGGCGCGAGGAGCGGTGCGGGGAGCGGCGCGCAGCCACGGCGAGGAGGCGGAGCGAGCGCGGTCACGTGGTGAAGTGACGTCACCGCGCCGTTGCTACCGACGCTCCTCTCCGCTCCACGCCGTTGCTAGGGAGAGGAGGACTGCGGACGCCGCCGCCGCCGGCGGTGGAAGGTTTGGGGTCGCTTATAAAGTGCATTCGCACTTAAAATTCGTCCTGGTCCAGGATTCGAACCCGGGACCACTGCTTATCCGGAGCAGTCGCTCTACCAACTGAGCTAACCAGGAGGCTAGTCGTTAGTAGCGCGAAAGCGAATCGATCAACAACTCGAAGTGAAGGACAGGGGTTAATCGACCAGATTTAGGGGAAATCCCCAAGGTGGAGTAAGTTTATGTAAAGGAAAATTTGACATCCACCTAAGCCGTATGGCTGCATTTAGGTGGATGTCAAATTTTCCTTTACAGCAACTCGTTGACTGGCCGGAGTTACGCAAGGTGCGACTGCAGGTCACCGAACTCGATAAGCCCTTAGAAAATCTCTCGGAATGGGTGACCCAGCTGCGACAGGATGTTCAACGCCAAACCCGCACAATGCCACAGGAAGCTCAGATCCAACAGGCGGACTCCCGTCTGCTACGGTTATGGGAAGCCAAATCCTAGCCTCCAATGACGGTACCGTACCCGACCGGGTAGCAGGGCGCTGCGCTGTAGAACCGTACAGCTCCAATGCCAGGTAGAGAATCGCGCCGCCCACGTAACGGCACAGCAATGGTACTCATTCTGCCAACACCTGGGATCTAATAGGAGTGCCTCACGCGTTTGGCGTATACTCTGTCATCGCATTGGCGACACGAAGACCGGAACGTCCCAACGACAGGAACTTCTCAAACTCCTGCACCAATACCCATGCAGACGACCCCCAGCAACTTCTCGCAGCGCTCCGAGCCCGCTACATTACTCAGACACCCCGTCAGTTGCACGCATATAGCACGTCACTGCCAATACGGCGTTTGACGCGCCGTACACGTAGTCTGCATGACCCAACTCCGTACGCAATCGGCGCCTGGATCCGACGGGATCAACAAAAGACGCTTCGAAACTTGGACGACGCCTCTGTCACGGCACTCACAGGCTACTTCAACAAATGCTGAATTTACGGAGTGGCCCCAAGGACTGGAAACCTGCCGTCGCCGCGTTCATACCAAAAGCAGGAAATAAGCCCCTGCAAATCGAAAACCTTCGTCCCGTCTTGCTAACCTCATGCTTAGGGGAGTTGTTTTAACGTATGGTTCCCCACCGTCTTGCTGCATTTGTGGAAACACACCAATTACTCCCCGTAACTATATATGTAAGGTTTCCGCCAGGGACCCTCCACGCAGGGCGTGTTGATACAGCTACACCAAGGCATCTTACTGGGCACCGGATCCAGTTTCGCCACGAGACACCTGGCCCGTCCTTGGTTTAGATCTCAATAGCGCCTTCGATAATGTAGCCCATGATGCCATCCTACGCGACCTCACGGACATGAACGTCGGCCCAAGAGCCCATCACTACATGCAGGATTTTAAGGCGTGCCACGCCTTACAATCGCGGACCTCAAAACCGATCCCTTCCTCCTGGGCGATGCGAGGACACCCCGAGGCTGTGCTCTCGCCCTTCCTATTTAACGTGGCGATGCGGGGTCTCCCGCCAGCACTAGCCCAGATACCTAATCTCCGACACAGTTTGTACGCGGACGATATCACTCTATGGATAGCAGGGGGCAGCGACGGCGACATCCAGGACGCCCTTCAAGCCGGAATTAGAACAGTGGAACGCTATGCCAACAGCAAGGGGCTACAGTGCTCTCAGCAGAAACCTGAACTGTTGGTTACCTACCCAGGCTCTCACACCCCTCTACCCAATCAGAGTATTCAATTATACTCCAGCACGCGAACGCCCATCCCCCCGGTTCCCGTTATTCGGATATTGGGGGTGCACGTTCAAGCAAACGGTCCCAACTCCGAAACCATCCGCCTCCTTTGATGTTCATGCTACACAGGTCGGTCGCATGATCACTCGGGTAGATAATCGGCGACGGGGAATATCCGAACACTCTCTACTTCGCCTCGTACAAGCCTTCATACACTCCAAGATAACCTATGCCACCCACATCTGCAGCTGACTCCCCTTGAAATGGAAAAGCTCAATATTATTCTGCGCCGTATTACTCCCATGCGTCTCCTTTGGACCCCCGCGCACTCGGGCCTGCAGGGGAATGGGGTGGCTCATGAGCTGGCCTGCGAGCTCACCAACCAGGCGTCAGATTATTCTGCCACTCCTCCTTCCTCAGCACCCCTCCTTAGTTTTCAAGATGTCCTAACTCACTACAAGGACATTAGACGCATTTATCCACATCCGCACGCCTCACTCTCTCGATACCAAGCGACCGTACTATGGCAAATACAGACGAACACCCTCTCATACGCAGCAGAATACACCCTACCTTGTACAGCCCACTCTGTCCTACCTACGCAGTTTGGGCCAACATGCACCACATGTTGCCCCACAATGCAGACCAACAATTTTATTCACGACGAATCAGACTGGGAAGCGCACTGCTCAGCTCTGGCGATCCGTACCTTGTACAGCCCACTCTGTCCTACCTACGCAGTTTGGGCCAACATGCACCACATGTTGCCCCACAATGCAGACCAACAATTTTAATCACGACGAATCAGACTGGGAAGCGCACTGCTCAGCTCTGGCGATCCGTGCTCCGGTGTTTCGGCGAGACCCGCCACAGCATGCACCTCAGTGAACGGCCCGGCTACGGGCGCCGCCGTCGGGTCCAAGGTGGACTCGGCCGCCGGCCTTCTGAGCAATTATCGGGTCACTGAATGTACGCGTTACGTTCTAGCGCGAGATGAGCGCGAGGCGTTGGAAAACAAGCGTCCCGGTGTTCTACTGCCGTGACTACATGAGACGACAGGAGACGCCGGCAGCCCGAGCCCCTAAGGTGCTTCGCCTCTAAAAAGGAAGGGCACGTTTATTTCGCCGTTTAAACATAACAGCAAACGTTGGAGCGGGAACGGCGGTTTCGTGCGAATCCCTGTGACGGCGCTAGACGAGGGCGAACTCCGGGTAGGGCACCTCTTTGAGCAGGCCGGCCAAGATGGGCGCCACGCGTAGCGCCATGGCGAGTGCGACGCAGCTGCGCACGGCCTGCGCGGCGGCGTGCGAGATGCACTTCTGCTGCATCAGGCCCACTTTCAGCTTGGACACCTCGAGGCCCGTGAACTCCTTGGCGTCGAACACCTTCAGCTCGGCACCGCCGCCCGGCTTCTCGGGGTCTGCTGCATGCACGGGCCGACAAATCGCCGACGCGGTGAGTGCCCGCCGCCGAGTTAAAACGGGCCATGAAGACGAAATACAAGCATGATTCATTAAAAAAAAAAAAAAAACTGTTTCGTCCTGATAACAATGACAGCAATTTCATCAGAAACTTCGAACAAATAATGGTGGTGTTACGGAGAACAGACGAAGCAGCGGTGACTCCCCGGCCACTTTTCGGCGATATCTCTTTGACGTCACAGAATCTTGTTTGTGCGATTAATGGCCGCCGACATGGGCTACCGCCTGGAAATACCACTGCCCAAAAAAAACACCGTACGTCTGTCGGCCGTCCAAGTCACGTCCGTTCCGGCTTAGCGGACGTCCGCTGGATCCGTTATCGAGCCGATGGGCATACAATGTACGGCCGTGGAACGTCCAGATTTAACACTTGCGTATATTTATTCGGACGTCCGAAACGGGATGTAGTTTGGATGTTCAGGAAAAATTTACAGAATCAAAAATCTTTTATTGACGACGAGATTACGCTCCTACAACAAATACTACACCGCACAACACCAACGCTCTACGGGGCAGACAAGTATGCAACACGGTCAACTTGCTTCACACAGTTGGTTCGCGGTGCCTTATATATACCCTTCCCCAAAGAGATCATCGCGCGTCGGTGAGGTGCTGGGAAAAAGTTTAGAAATTGGGCTTAATTTTAGCATTATACAGATGAAACTTGCAATATACAAGGGTGTTGATGTACAAAATATTTCTGAAAAACAGAGTAGCTTTTCTGTTTTTGCTTTTATATTCAATGTAGGCCATTATTTGATCATTCATGATAACTTTGGACGTCTACGGGCGGACGTCCTCCGGAGATGCGGAAATGTATATCCTTTGTACATCCGTTGCTAGATGTGCACTGTTTGTCCGCAAATGTACATCCGCTCATGGACGTACAGTGGACATAGAATGGCCGTCCAAACTTCGCATTGGATGTTCGTCTGTTTTTCGGACGTCCCGTGGATGTCTGTGGTTGATTGGGTGTGCGATTGTAGTGGGGCCTCTACTCCCGTTTGATCATATCAAACACACACACATTAACACACTGACAACTAGATTTTTAGTACTGGCCCATATTGCGTCACCCCTGCCTGTATTACGTTATACTGTAATGCGAAATTTGAAAGTCTTTCAATATTTTGTTTGGTTGTAATGGAGCTGAGTGGGTTACCAAAGGCTAGTTCTTTCAAACTGAAAAGGTTGTATTTTGTTGCAATTTTTATTTGTTGCTGCATTACGTAGTTCAACTAATGTAACAAAGCTTCTTATCGGATGTATTGCGCCCGTCAATTTCAAAATAAGCTTGAAAAAGAGAAAGACGCCACGGGCTTTTTTGCGGGGCCGGCGGGTTGCCGCCGGCTGTGCCGCTTCGACGTTGATGCGCCATATATAATGTACCCCACGTGATGGGGAATGGGTGAATGGTATACGGCGCGATACCCTCGGGTATAGGTCTTCTTTCTGGTAACATGTGTAAGTCGCGAGCAGGATCTGTTCTACTTTATATCCTGCAGCCTATTCCGTCTGAGTGAACCAAATATATGCCCAGTGTCGTGTGAAAAGAGGGAGGGTGTTCTGCAAGGCCTAATTTCAGTGCACTTTCAATGCACTTTTCGTGCACTTTTCGGGCATTTTCAGTGTAAGCGAGCATGGTTCAAGCAGCCCGCGCAGTGCTTGCATGCAGAAGGACCTGAGTTCTGGGAGGTGTTATGTGCATATAGGCCAGCGTGGAGAAACTGTAAAAGACGAATGGGGGGCAAAACAGAACCTCTGGGTTAATATATTAAGTTGCTTAGTAGCGTGCTGAGTGACCATCTGCAGCGGGATTACCGTAAAACCCCGCGTATAATACGAGGTTTTTTTTTTCCAAATTTTACTGTGTAAAATTTGTTCCTCGTATTATACGTGGATCCCAAAGTTTTCACCCGAAAATTTGCACTTTCGGTTTCGGTTTCAGCGAAGGGTGGGCCATCTTGCGGTGGCGTTAGCTGGCTGCTGCTTCTCTCAGCCGGCGCAATTGTGATTGTTTTGACCACGCGAAGGATCAGTACGTTCACCGCAAGTCTATCACGATGTCGGGTGCACGAAGGCAGTATTCAGCGGCAATTGAAAGAAAATATATTTTATGTGCCGAGACCATCAGGAATTGCGCCACAGGACGGCAGTTCGGCGTCACCGAAGGCAGCATTCGCGGGTGGAGAAAGCAACTGGTGCTTGACTGGATAAAGTCTGTGTGGTGTCGGCGGCCTGGAGCACTGTTGGGGGTTCCCGTCAGTGCTCGTGTTGGACGCCTTTCGCTGCCACCTGGCCGATTCCGTGAAGAAGTTGTTGCGCCAACCCCGCATCGAACTCATTGTCATTCCAGGAGGAATGACATCCCAACTGCAACCGCTAGACGTTTGCATCAACAAGCCTTTCAAAGACTGCATCAGGTCCTGCTACCAAGAGTGGATGAGGTCTGGAGACCCGTAAGTGGCAGCTACCGGATGGCTGATGCGGGCTTCTCCAGCGGTGCTTTATGGCTGGATCGCGGATGCGTGGGCCAGCATCGCCGAGGAGCTCGTCAGTCGCTCTTTTAAGAAATGCGGCATCTCGAACGCCCTGGATGGCACTGAGGACCACTTTCTGTGGGAAGACATTTCCAACAAGGCGACTTCAGGAGACAGCGGCAGTGATCCTGACGATGACTGAACGGACGTCGGGAGACAGTTCCAGCGAAAACTGACAATGACTGAAGGGTAACTGCAGTGCAAATAAATGTTTTCTGTGCTCTTTACCCCGTTTTATATGTGGACGAAAACTTTTTTTTTTATTTTGCTGTCCCCAATTACACCTCGTATTATACGCGGGTCCGTGTTATACGCGGGTTTTTACGGTATTGTCCGGCGCTCAATGACGTTGTGCGCGGACCAGCCTTTTAGCGCGCTCATTGCCTGGCAATCCTACACGGCCTACGTTCCACACAATGTCGTAGAAATGTAGAAATGCTTTCCATGCAGATTCAGACTACATGTGTGGCACTATAGCTGCCGGCACGTCTCTTGAGAGCTCGATGAACAACTTCTAAGATACACTCCCCGACTATCTCCAATATAATGGCTTGTCCGTAGCGGACCTTGCATTCGACACCCTTTGCTGCATTATTCGATGTAGCGGAAGTCGCTCTACTTTCTGGCGGTTGGCCACGTAGCCACGTAACGCTCTCTTCGTGTCCTATATTAGCGTTGTTGAGCACCCACCGCGCTGTTCTAATCATTGCTGTGACCGCGCGTACGAAGTGCGTATGTATACTCACGGCCGATGACGAGGTCCACGCGCACCATGTCCACCTTGCCGGTGAGCGAACCGGACATGGGCTGCGCGGCGCCCTCGTACTCGTACCAGGCATCGAACTCGCAGTCGGGCACGAGCACGGTGAGGGCCACGTCGAACCGCGCCGGCGGCGCCTTCGCGTCCCCTTCTTCGTCCCGCTCTTCGCCTCGGGGCGGCGCCGGCAGCAGGTAGGGCTTGTGGTCGTGGCCGACGCGGGCGAGACCGTGGATGGCGCCGTCCTGCAGCTTCCAGTCGCCATCGTCCGTGGTGTACAGCTCGCTCGGCTCGACCGCCTCGACCAGCTGCGAGCTCTCGCGCAGTCGCCGCATCACATCTTCCACATACTCCCGCGCCTTGCGGATGTTGCCTGCGCGCATGCGCGCCACAAGAACAGCGGGGACGCCGATGGTTCGATTCCACTCGTTGGGGCTGGTCAGCTCACCACAAAGAATCTCCACTTACCACAAAAACACGTCTTCCTTGTATAAACCACGTGGTTAGGCTTAGCGGTAAATCTAGAAGTAACTCGTAGGACAGGCAAATACCAGAACCTTGTAGCAGAGGTGCGAACGGTTGATGCATGTCTCCGTGGTATGAGGGTATACAGCAAGGAGTTATGAGTACCGACTTTTATAACTCACGAAGATGATGGGTGAAACGCCGAATGTTCTCATTTTAGTTGCGTCTAGTATTAAAAAGCGACTGCATCTTCCCTACTGTTAGTCTCACTCCGACCTTAGCTGCACCCGCTTGACCCATGTATCAACAAAAGGGCTAAACGTGTACCGTTCCTTAGTAAGCATCTTTTTATCTAAGACGACGGATCCCAACAAATATGTGTCCAAGGTGCATCGTTAAAGCTTCCGCCATCACCTGCATGGCAACAACCTGGCGAAAGCGCCATTCTGGCTCCTCACTAACCGGGGTATGGCAACGTTTAGCTGATTTGTGGTACCGCGATACCTCTGTCAACAACTGACACTGTCGGGTAATCCTTATCCTGGCGTACGAGTAGAGTGCAGTGACCTGTCCCTCTTGCGGAGCGGCGGGATCATGGTCCTTTTTAGTGCGAAAGCTCCATACGCTACATAAAGGTCATTCGTCACGTCTCATTGACCTTCAGTCGCCGAAGGGCAAGGTGTGTCTTTCCTACCGCTCCGATGAAACGGCTAATCGCCTGCGCTCGATAGCTCAGCACCGACTGTGCCGTCTGCGCGTGCGCTTCCGCTCAAACGAACCAAGTGAGTAGGCGAGAGAGAGAGATTGAGAGTGAGTGCTTTATTGATATAGAAGGTGGAAAAGAAGTGGACTGAGGATATTCTTAACTCATTTGGGAGTTCGCCAGCATATATGTATACAACCCAGTCCGGGGGAAGGGGAGAGGGGGAGTGAAAGGGGATAAGTGAGACCAAATGGGGACAGAGAAAGAGAGAGAGAAAGAAAGAGATATAAGGAGTGCGTAAGGCCGGCCGGCAGGCATTGTGACAGCCGTTGGATGAGTAGGCGACAGTACAACGGCTACTTTACCGGCGCTTGGAACCGCACGCGGGCTGGGCTGTCTGCGCATGACCTTCACTGCAAGGGAAAATGTGAATACAATCATGCGGTAAATGTTGCTGAGAAATCTCGAGCAAAGGCAAACTTTCACGAAACAATGCGCGCTTAGCCTCTGCTTTCGCTCGAGAGGACAAGGTTTAGAAAGGTTAAACCTGGGCAACTTTTTAATGAAGGATGCAATGCGTCATCCAGCGGAGTAACCCGGTCCTAAAAACGGGCGATTGTATTTAATCAGTCACTTTTGAGATTTGTCAGGAGTGCATTGGTTAGGAGCGTGTGTACGTTTGCATTGGTATGATTACACCAACGTATAGCATGTGATCGTAAGCTCGAAACTTCCTTGGCAATGAAAAGGATTAACCTTAAATTAAAAAGAATACTTTAAAATCTTACATAATCTTAAAAAAAGATACCTGACCCCAGTGAAAATGGCTCTAGCGTGAAAACTTCATTTCCCGAACCTTCTCAGGCGTCATCCCTAAACTAGGGCACTGTAAACCCTTTCGAGGAGCTCAACCAGGAAGGCTTAGTTATTGCACACCGCACTAATATAATCAGCTACACCCGATTAGGCTATAACATTATTCTAACTTAGGGCCATGTCATGGACAGCGTTTGTTGCGCAGGACTGGTCAACTGAGAGGGAAAATCTGAGTAGCCTGGTGTCAGGAAGGCATATCACGAGATGGAAGTGCGACACATACAATGAATACAGTTGAACCCCTTTATAAGAGACATGTACCGGGGAGCAGTTTCTGTCTCTTATACGAGATGTCTCTTATAAGCAGGGAACCATGTTTTCACTTACTAATCAGACCCTACTTCAATGTGGGCACCGTATGACTAAAATAAGCTCAAAAGAACGCTACAGCATGTTGCAAACGATTCATTCTAATTTATGTTTTGCCGCCAGAATTTATGAAACAGTTCTGGATCTTTGCTTCATGACTGTATTTACACTGTTTTTACAACCGATTCTACAAGCTTTTTTTCCTTTCACTGTTTGTGGAAGATGAACCGTAGATGTTGAGTTCACAAGCCTGATGAATAGCCAGAGCGCACAGCTTCTTCTGCTGTGTGCTCAGGCTATTCATTACGCTTGCAGGACTCAACATCTGCGATGCTTCCTGATTGCGAGCTACGCGAGTGGGAGAGCCTGCATGTGCGGTCACGCTCCAATGGATGGCAGTAAGCTTCAACCATTTCTGTAAGTTGCATTTCCATTGGCAGGGCTTCTCATCTTCATTTCATAGCTGACTGAACCACTGTGTGTTTATTGAAATTATAATAAATAGCGCCTGCAGGCGTCTGTCGTCCACCTGTTTCCACAATGGAAGCAACTGCAATTAGTGACTGGTGGCACTGCATCTGAAGTTAAAATGTCTGTTACAAGCGAGATTATTGATTAAAGTTCAAGGATGACTTGTTCCTTATAACCAACTGTCTTCTACATCCGATGTCTGTTACAAAATAGGTCAATTTAATGGGAAAGGTAGGGCAGCCAACCCTGTGGGTGAATAATGTATCTTATACCCATTTGTCTCTTACATCCATGTCTCTTATAACGAGGTTCAACTGTACAACGAAACGCCCCTACAAGCTAAAAGCTGTGCGAGTGTGGATTTTTTTTACCTGCTTCTTCAGTGCTGCGACTGGATAAAATAAGGCTCTGCGATCGCTACAAGCGACTCCGACCAGAACATTTTTCAAGCGTGTATTCTAAACCTCGCTAATAGCATAGTAAGCGGTGAATAAGGGAATAAGCTTTATTGATTTCAGCTCTCAACTGTCAGTTTGAGTTTAGCGGCAAACACGTTTCAGGGGCCACGCGTGCATGCACGCGTGACTAGTTCTTTCTAGCTGCGAGAGATGGCGCCTCTGTCGACAAGCGAACTCCGAGTACAGTGCTCCGCGAACTCTATGGTTCACCGCACCTTGCGGCTTCGTACAACTTAGTTTTGACGATACCAAGCTTAGCGCCAGGCAGCTGTTCATGGCCTGCATTCTAATGTTTTTTTTTCATCTTTTTTTTTTAAAGTTTGCTTTGTCTCGGTGAAACAAATGCTCTGCCGTACTAACGGCAGGGACGACGTGCGTGACCTGTGCAGAACCGTACACGTGCACGCGCGAAGCCGAAAGTAAATGCGTGCTTTGTCCAGCTGTTGAAGGCGAACCAGAACATTAAGGGTGAACTAGCATTTTTGCTGCATGCTTGTAACCTACTTAATGTAAGAGTTATAAACCACTGAAGTCGAATTTTAAATTAGATTATAAATTTTCCGAGTCAGTCCGAGTAGAGCCTTATGAGGCTTACTTAATACGGAAACGTGACAAGCCTTTCCACCCTTCTACCCACCCTTTCACGTGGTTTCCGCAGGTAACAAACAGAGTTCTTTCTGATATGAGGGGAGTGACGTTTCGACCGTTCCTCCTGGTGGGGTGACGAGCACAATAGCGCACCCAGGATTTTTGTCTGCGAGAGAGGGGGTGGGGGGGGGGGGGGGACTGCACGTAAAGCACGTGAAGTCTCCTCATGACCCTTATTTTTGAAAAAAAAGGAATGCAAAAAGAAAAAAAAAACCTTGCAGTACAGTTGACTATTATTCGATGAGATACGGGGGCTACGGAATAATTTAAACCGGCCAGGGACTCTTATGCATTCAAAAATCTCCAACGCATGGACACTTTTTCTGTCACTAAGAAATATTCTCGCTTTTTTTCTTACACTGAAGTTATGCGCAAGTTGGTCTGCACAGTCTTAGAAGCACGTAGTGTTAAGAGCTCGTGCTCCTGTTTTCTTCTTCTTTTATTTTTTAATACCAGTAAAACAATACTCTTTTTCGAGATTTAACTAGGAATGTCTAAGAATAGAAGCTTCCGAGATACAAACTTCGCTCGTTAACCTCGGTGGTCGGTTCCGTAGAAGAGGGAGGGGGGTTGGTGTGACATACCTTGGGGTGGGGGGGGGGGGGGGGGGGGGGGGGGGGTAGGTGCGCTACTGGACGAGCAGTGTGATGAATAGGATCCCGCTCAGAGGCGGATTATCCATAGTTTAAAGGGTTTAAGTGAACCAGGCCCTTCGGGCTGAGGGGCCTCCCCGAGGACTGAAAAAAATGGTAGACGTCGAGGTTTGGTGCGAAAAAGACCCAGCCTCCTGCTGATTTCCCCTGATTGAAACAGAGATGATCTATTTCAATAATGAGTGCTTCGAAAAGCTTGTTCGTTGCATAATGTGCACAATCAATAAAGCCAGCTCACATTTCTTCAGTCTGAGGCACGCCGTAGATTCTTGTCGGCAGCCGTTAGTTTTTTCGGGCTTCTACAGCGTACATACGTTTTCTTTGCTGCGCCTACTTATCGCTGGGCTGTATGTACTCCATGCCTTTTTGGAACAAAATAGGACAGCGGTGATTCCAAAGCAAGTCTCAGACATGCGGTGGTCTCGGCGAGCGGATGCAACGAAGGCTGTCGTGGCAGGTTCTAAAGAAATTAAAGCCGCCGTGCTGCAACTATCCGAAGGTCAAGATTAACGCGCAGAAACGAAGCACGAGGCAATTTCTTTGCTGGAGACAATGACAATGTTGGAAACTGCACTGATGGCCGACTTTTGCGAGAGAGTTTTGCAGCGCCTTAAGGCCACCAGCAAGGCACTTCGGATCCGAACACTGTCATTAAATTCTGCCGTAAGCCTGTTGAAATCGTTGTGTGTATATGTATCCAGCTTAAGATAGGTTCTATGAAATTAAAAAAAGCTTGCCAAGAGAGCGTCGGACAATGCTTTGTACAAAGCAAGCACCCAGAATAAGCGGAAACAATCGATACCATACGACAACACTGAAGGCACGAGCACGATAGATCCAAACCTTCTTCGTCATGATTGACGTCTCCTGCACGCTCTCACAGCTCGCTTGAGCGCTTACACCGATGTCTGCCCGCAGTTTGCTGTTTTTAAACCCTCTGTTTTTTGAACCGGGCCCACAGCACTGCTAATGCGGGCCTGATCCCGCTCCTTGCTCACGCGGGAAGTTGCAGTTAAAAAGTGACGCCTCCAAGTCATGACGTCACCACATTAACTGTGGCGCCATCAAACGATTCTCGTAGTTTTGGTTAGTAAGTAGTCATGTTGACCTCCCACGCCAGAGTTTCCAACTTGCAATGTAACCGCTTAATAACCCACGCTGCCGTTTTGTACACAGTATTCTAGCCTCATGTAAGGCTTAGCAGGGCTGCAACCACTACTGTAGGGATGCTGAACACTCGGTGCTCCTTGACATTTACAAATGGAAGCCGAAATCATTTTGTTATGCTTTATTTATAATTTGTTATTCACCTGCAGGTTTCGACACCCCCTCACGAGACGCACGCACGCGCGCGCACACACACACACACGCGGACGCTCGCACACACATGCTTAATCAGCCACCAAGTTTTTTTTAATACTTCTAACCTGTTCTTCATTATTCACGTTTTATGGAACCGCAGTGGCTTTCGACACAGTTTATCGACTACAGGTGCATGTAACATGAGCAACAACAGAAGAAGACAAAAAAACAATTTTAGAATTTTATTAAAAATACTCACAACTAAATACTAACTTCATTGGCAAGATCGTGTGCTCTCTACAGATAGCGGTGAATTTCAAACGTTATCGGTTACTCTCAATAGCGTCGGTTGCTCATTATCATCAACATCATCATCAATCAGCCTGTTTAGTTCAGTGCAAGACGAAAGCCTCTCCCAGGATTCTTTGCCCCAGCAAAGCGCCGAGTCCATTCTTTGCCCATCACTTGGCACTGTGCTGCTTTCGCATCGTCTCAGGATTCTTTGCTGCGTGCTCTGCGCCCTAGCTTGTCTGCTGACGTATCATGCTACTGAGACCCTCATTTTCTACATGCCTAGGTTTTTTTTTTCAGTTAAAGGGGTTAAAGTTACAGAACTTCCCTTTTCTGGACCCGTTTCTCGGTATCCACCCTGTTACCCTGGTGGTTTACCGGTTGTCATTTCGTCCCACTACAGGGCCAGCCCAAGTCCATTTCTTTTTCTTAATTTGGACTATGATATCTTCCACTCGAGTTTGTTCCCTGATCTAGGAAGCTCAAGTGTCACTCCTATTATCCTTCGTTCCATGGCCCGTTGCATCTACCCAATTTTTCTTTCCGGTTATTCAGTAAGGCGCCAAGTTTCCGCCCCATAGGTCACCACCGGCAGGATGCAAATACCATTCTTTTTATTGATGCTGGTAGCCTACTTTTCGTTATTTGGGAGTGCTTGCTGCGTGCACCCCAGCCCATGCCTGTTCGCCTATTCTGCGCCGGATTTTTTTCTCGTGGTTAGGATCAGCACTGACAACGTGTCCAAGGCAGTTATATCGGTCTTTTAGCCTTCAACCCAGCGTCCGGACTAATTATGGTACTAGCGCCACGTCCTCCTCTAATGAGCCTGGGGAAACATTAGTGCGTGGTAATTACCATGGCCACGCCGCCGCCATGTTGACCTTGGAAGCGTTATAATTGTCATGACAACCACGCGAGGAGGCGCAGCGGATGGGGGAAGAGGCGATGTTGGAACCTTTGATTCTGCTCCCCACCCCTCCCCCTCCTCGCCCGCCCACCGCCGCCTCTATCGGAAGCGGCGACTCTGCCAGGCCAGGTCAGTGTACGCCGCTTGGGCACTACAGACGGCAGCTCAAATCGCCAGCTCCATTCGCGCTAAGTGCGCGAACGCAATTTGTGGCGACACTGATGCACAATACAAAATAACACGTCCTATTCTTCAGCTCAGCTTCACGGCAAACGAACATAGCTACCACGATGCAAAAAGACCTCTTGTTGAGATTCGCCCTGGTGTTCTTTGCATCTCTTTTTCTGCACCGTAATGTCCGAGATAGCATACACGAGAAATTTCCCACAACGTGAGACGCGTGCGTCCGCCCGGCTCTGCAGCGCGGTGGCAGCGACGACCGTTATCGCCATGGAGGTGGTTACCGCGCATGCGCGCCCCCAGCCGCGCCGAGGCGGAGAGAGAAAAAAGTGAGAGTAGGCGTGTTTCCCCAGGCCCGCTACGTTTAGGAGCGCAATAATACAACCGAAACTAGCAACAGTAACATCGGCCCGGTTATATTCTTAAGTCTAAAACAATACAAGATGCGTACAGTTGCGTAGGAGTCTGAGTAGTCGGGCCGTCTCAAAGGCCCTCAACATGCTGCTTTGCATATTTTCGTCACACGGCTGCGTTTGAGCATAGAAAAGGCGGAGACGCGCTACAGACGCTGGCTAAAGCGCACAGCAGCGCTGTATTGCGGCAAACGCGGCTTACGAGAGCAGAAGGCGCGTGTTGGTTATGGCGTAACGTTTTGAAGACGTGACGAATTGCATCATACTACGCCCCCAAAAGCTTCAGACTGATCAATCATAGTAGAGGTCAACGCAGTATTGCTAATAATATTGAGAACTGTTTACTTTATTACGGCTTGAGAGGATAAATTTCGTCCCGAAAAACCTGACGCTGATCCCGAAGCAGGAAAATAACGATCGAAGGGCCAAGGCAACAAAACAGGCAACTACTCACGCATATTTTTGGCCATCCTTCTGGGGGGCGTAACTCGTCGACTTCTTCTTTGTCGGTAGAAATGATGCAGGCAATGTGGATGACGACGACGATGGAGATGCCCCTGAATTGTGTGCACGTACCCGCAAGGGGCTATTGGCCAGGGCTGCAGTGTCTTTACCATCTACCCCCATTGATTTGGGGTTGTGTATACGCTAGGAAGAAAAAAAGTTGAGAAAATACACCATCTTCCCGCAGGGGAACCCTGAGTAGTATGCAAAGCAGCCATGGGGTCGATTCAAGTGCCCATTAGTTTTCAGTTCGTCGTTTCCGTTAGGTTGAGGTACGTAGCTACCGGTAAGTTGGTTTCCATGGTAACTACCACACTTTTCACTTACCGGAACTACGAAATGAAAAATTGCGTTGAGCCCATGGCTGTTTCGCATACTACTCAGGGTTCCCCTACGGGAAGATGGTGTAACCGACTGAACGCTGCCATAAGAAAGTCATACAAGGCAGCCATCGGTGTTCTCGACATCGCAAACACCGAAAAGCTCCTCGAGCTCGGAATCCATAATACTTTGGAGGAAATCATGGAAGCCCAGCAAGTAGCCCAGATCGAGCGGCTCAAAGGATCGAAGACGGGAAGATCCATCCTTGCCCGACTCGGTATGGAAACGGCGTCCACCATTCGTAGCCCCGGCAAGCAAGAAGAACGAGACATCCAGGCTGTCATCCGGAATGCTACCAGAGTCTATCCTCTACCCAAGAACATGGACCCGACTCACAACAAGGATAGAAGAATGACCAGGGTGAAGGCCATGTTAGAGCAGCACCTGAGCGTTCCCGGCACCAGATTTGTAGACGCTGCAGAGTACAGCGACCGCCGATGCTTTGCAGCAGTAGTCATCGATGCAAGGACGGGAGACACGGTGAACGCTGCGAGCATCGTTACACGAGAAGCGCAGTGTGCAGAGGAGTTGGCCATCGCCCTGGCCATCGCGGACCCAGAAACAACGACCGTGCTAAGTGACTCCAAAAGTGCAGTGCGTAACTTCTCCAAAGGCCGGATGTGCTGTGGAGCAGTGCGGTTGCTCGAATCGGTGAACATCGACGGACGTAAGGTAGCAGTCAAGTGGTTCCCCGCTCACGCAGGGAACGATGTGTCAGAATCGGCTGCCAACCCCAACGATACGGCAAATTCAGTGGCGCGAGAATTAGCAGGCCGCGCAGCTGTAATGGATTCGTCTGTAGAGTGGTGGACGGAGACAAAGGATAGGTACGATACCTTTCAGGGTATCACTAAGTATTACAGGAACAACAGGAGGGTGCTGGCACCGCCTCACCCCGAGTTGACTAGAGAACAAGCGTCTACGTTCAGACAGCTACAGACAAATTCATTAATGACCCCGGTCATTATGAAACATATCCAACCAGAACTCTACACGGACTACAAGTGTGTGTTGTGCAGTAACTCCAGGGCAACAGCCGCCCATTTATTATGGGATTGTGAAGTGCGACCACACGAAGCTTCAACCAGGACCGACCTTCCGCCGTGGTTACAAGACGCCATGCGCAGTTACGACAAGGACATTCAACTCTCAGCCGTCCAGCAGGTCCTAATGCAGTAACTCCAGGGCAACAGACGCCCATTTATTATGGGATTGTGAAGTGCGACCACACGAAGCTTCAACCAGGACCGACCTTCCGCCGTGGTTACAAGACGCCATACGCAGTTACGACAAGGACATTCAACTCTCAGCCGTCCAGCAGGTCCTAACGGCTCTCGAACGGCAGCACCGGAGAGAAAGCTGCGGGCCGATCCCCTCCCTTCGGGGACAAGGGTGTCCACCCCCGCAGTGAGTAGCGAAAGTGTTGCTTAGTAGAATGCCACCAGGATCGACGAGTGGCTACGTCCGGGCGTAGTGGAGACATTACGCCTGTTGCCGGCGATCATTAAAGTCTCTTTCACTTCACTTCACTATTAGATGCGACGGGGCTATGCCCCTCCCTTGTCGTTGTTGCGCCGTCCACACCCCCACTGCGCATGCTCGGCTTGCTGAACGCCCGGTGGTGTCTTACCCTTTAATGGCTTTTGGAGTGACAGTGTTACCGGCGTCTTCCTGGGCCGGCCCAAGATGAGTCGAGCATGCGCAGTGGGGGTGTGGACGGCGCCACAACAAGGGAGGGACATAGCCCCGACCATGGGATGCTGGAGCGACAGTGTTGCCGGTGTCTTCCTAAGCCGGCACGAGACGAGCACGCTTCCCCTTAAACGGCTCCTGGAGCGGCAGAGTTGCCGGTGTCTTCCTGGGCCGGTGGATGGACATACGACGGACGACAGACGACGGACGACGGAGCCGAGAGCAAGAGATGCTTTGCATCTAAAAAATACTGGAGGCACTTGCGTGGTTTGTATGCGAAAGCACCGTAAAATTAGGGGAGTCGGGCCTGAGTCTCTAACGGGGGCGCTGCGAGCGCCGGGAGCCTGTGGACGTGTCCCTGTGCTCCTACCGCTGTCATCGACCTCTCAGCGCCCCCTCGATTCCTTGTGCACAAGAAAAGACACCATCAACGTTCTGACTGATCCTGCCATTGAAAGCGGTACTTCGGCGGGCACCCTTCTGCAGCGAATGCATTGCCGTTCGCTCGGCTGCTAGGCCTAGCTCGCCGCTTCCAGATCCGGGAACGCCGGCGGCAGACACTTTCCGCTGCTGCACGTGCCACCAGTCCTGCTGCTCGTGCTGGCTGCTCTGGCACGTCGGCGGACGCTCGCGGGCTCTCGCCGGCTTCGCTGACTTCTCCGTTGTACAAACACGGCTCGCCCATGAACCATGCCTCATCGACGCCGGCCTTGGACTGAGTCCTCGACAGCAATGGAACGTGCCTCGTTGAATTCGGGCGAGCTCCGGGATACCCCAACGTATCCTGTGCCTAGGCCACTTCATACGGGCCGATGAAACGTCCGCCGGTATAGGCACCATACCTGCAGGTTTCCAAGATTGCGGGGCCAACGCCAGTGCCTGACACTCCCGTCACCCCATACCCGATCTCCTGGCATCTGAAGGGTCCTACAAGACGCCTGTCAAGCAGCGCTGCGGCTACGACATGTCTAAACTGCCCAATTAAGTCATACAGTGCGCTGTTGGCGCTTGCAGCGGCCCCACAAGGTTTAGCGGGTGCACTTACTACCGCCTTACCCACACGATCTCGGTGTCGGTGCCTATCCCATAAGCCAACGCCAAACGGCAGACCCTCGAATCAATACAGGCCACAGAAACTTTCACTCTCCCAGTTCAAGCCTATCTCACCTTCGTAACAAAAACCTCAAAAGGTACGTGGTGAGTGTAGCAGATTTAGGGCAGGACCCAGCGGCTTTAATTGCAGAGCTCACTTGTCCCACTAATAAGGTGGTTTCAGCACGATACCCTATAGACGGAACAGTACATACCTTGGGTCTTAAGTGAGCCGCCGGAACCACCCGCCTGCTTATATATTACATTGGGTGCATCCTTCGTGTTCGCGCGTATACCACCCTTCCGCGATATTCCGTTAGCAGTGTTTACGACTTGGACATATGAAGGCCTCTGTCCGACTCCTCCAACAGAAGAGGGCATGGAGGCTCCGTCAATGCCAGAATGTATCTGCTCCTTGTGCCGCAGCGACCGCGCAGCACCCGCAGCAAGTGCCGCTCAACTGAGGAACTGCGGGAATCCTGTCTGGGAGACCGCGCTGCTCAGCTCCAGCCCTGAAGATCAACTCTGAGCCGTCCAGCTGGCTGAGGATGCTGCCAGAGCCCAAGGGCACTAAGCATCACAGTTGGAAAAACTGACTAAAGTTTCTCTCTCTCTCTCTCTCTCTCTCTCTCTCTCTCTCTCTCTCTCTCTCTCTCTCTCTCTCTCTCTCTCTCTCTCTCTCTCTCTCTCTCTCTCTCTCTCTCTCTCTCTCTCTCTCTCTCTCTCTCTTTCTTCTGTCGAATCACTGGTCTCACCTCCTCTGGTCGTTGTGCTCTTTGTGATGAACCTGAAACCATAGAGAATTTTTTCTTACATTGCCGCGGCTTCTCATTAATTAGAAGAAAATACATTTATCTCTCTCTCTCTCTCGCTTTATCTCCTTCTCCTCCTCTCTCGCTCCATCCCGCACACGGCGCGTGCGCGCACACCCACTGCCGTAGAATTTGCTGTACGGTCAAACAGCCGTAGCTGCCGGAGAATTTGTGCGGTGACGGAACACACACACACACACACACACACACACACACACACACACACACACACACACACACACACACACACACACACACACACACACGCACACACACGCACACACGCACACTCACACTCACACTCAAACGCATACACACACATCACACACAAGCGCGCACGCGCAAGCACTCATGCCTGTGAAACGCCGACGTCGGCCGCCGGGTGCTACTGACTGCTCATGAGCGTGTTGAAGGCTGTGGTAAAAAAACCACCGCCTGCAACTACGGATAGCGTGGCTGCCCTGGATCATCGATTGAGGGAGTTAGAAACAGAAATCCAGCATTTGCGACTATGTCGCGCGTAATCTTAGTACAACGTGCGAAACACCGAGAAAAACTTTCTTCGACACCTGTCACTTCAGTGCAACATCGCGCGACCATAGCTCAACGTACACAACACCAGGATGCACCTGCTCCTCCTTCTGCCATTTCAGCGCCACCTCGGCCAATATTTCTCTCCGGGCACGGAAATTCTAGCTTTTGTGGCAGGACAACTGCTACGTCTGGCAACGGTTCTTGTGGCACACCTACGCCCATGATGCCTTCAGCCCGCCTTGACATGACTGTGTACTTCAATGGAACTTCAGGAGTCTTGCGAGAGTTCCAAACGCCTACCCATAGGCACACTTCGAGCGGATGCTGGTACAGGAGACCAGCTCAATGCCACGCGTTTCGGGATTCACTGCGTATTCTTTCCCTTTCATTCCGGACCACCGTTGCAGCAATACGTCTGGTCCACCTTGTTTAAGTTGCGGCGTACATAGCCGCCTGTTACGCCCAGACGCAAGTGCCGTTGGTGTCTTGGTGCAGCGCGTAGCAGAATGTGGTTGTCATGTTGGTTCACTTACCCCGCACAGACGTGATTCTGGGGCGGTATTCTCAAGCTTTGCTCGTTTCGTGTCCGTTTCAAAGGGTTCGCTTTGAGCGAGGCGCAGTTGAACACCCTGGATGACCTTGTTGAACAGCGGCAGAGTGCGCGTCGCCTGAAGTTTTGAAAATTTCCTGTTGCTGCAACGTAAGTCCACTGCTACGATTCCAGGTCACGTTGAGTACAGCAAAAATTGCCTGACATTCCTTCTTGGAATCGAAGCAAATCCACAGAGAGCTGGCCACTTCCCCGCATACGCCCCTTCCATCACCAGGTATACTGTAGACCCACTTTCTTCCCTTGAGCCCGGACGCCACAATCACTGCACTTCAAGTGCACGTCGACACACAAATGGGCCGAAGCACCTCCACACCAGCCTGGTGTAGCACACTCATTCGGAAGTACACTAGACCTTACCGAGGCACCTCTTCCTTCGCCATGCGGGATGCGTTATCCGCGTTTGAGCCTCGCCTCCGCATAAACCCGCCTCCGTGCCTTCATCTTCACACAAACTCCACTCGAATATTTTGGGAACTCGGACGCGTCGCCAAACTTCGGTTCGATCTGTGATGTGCATCGCATTGCAAACTCATTCCCGTGCCCCATGTGAGTTCTGTGGAATCGACGCTCGACACGTGCCCACACTGACGCTGACACGGCCTGCCATTCCCAGAGTGTGGCTCCACCACTACTCCAGCTACACCATCCAAGAGTTGCATTCTCTTAATTCACAATGAGTCTCTCCGGCGCTCCACGCGCGCCTTTTTTTTTTTTTTGTCCGCGTGGGTCGGATATTTTTGGCGGTTTATCTTGTCGGGAGGAGGCACCGCTTTGGAGAATCCGCGTGGGCGCTGCTTTGACCCCGGCGATTAGGACCTCTTGGGCGGCACAAGTTCCCCCGGCACATGTCCTTTTGTAGTCCCTACCACTGAGACGACTCTGGACCACCTCTTGGGGACACGTCCAGGTCTTCAGCGAGCATGCGTTCGCCATGATATGCTGGGCTTCAGGTATCGCCCAGGACGACCACCTGACGTTCACCGTTGGACGCACGGTCCCCAATAACGGCTCCTCCTGGGCTTTATTGTGGAGACGGGGCTATAGTCAATCTCAATCAGTTTGTGCTGGAGGGCGTACTTGTGCAATAATAAAAATAAAATGGAATGTGCTGTGGTAGCTTCATGGAACCCATATGACACATCCTCAGTGAAGTATCGTCAGGGAAAGCCATGATGCTTTCGCATTACAAGCACGTCCCGAAAGGCGAGTTCTGTGTAACGTAAGCGCTAAATAGTGGTTAAGTAACTCGACTGTCACCACGCGTCCCGATTGCCGTTCCTGCCACTGACGCCAGTTGTTATAGTCATTGATCAAGTCCCTTGAGTGGGTATGTACTCAGTCCGAAGACAACAAGACGCTGCGAATCTGTATTGTGGTAGATTCATGTACAAAAAGCTTATTTTTCTCTTCCAACTTCTTGGGATTTTTTTTTATCAATTCTCTCTTCTGATTACGCGCTCTGTCTTCATTAAAATGCTTGTTTCTAATTCACAGTCTTGTAAAGCGGGCGCTCTAGCCCCTCTTAAGCCCGATATACCCGCCGCGGTGGCTCAGTGGCTAAGGCGTTGCGCTGCTGAGCACGAGCTCGCGGGTTCAATCCCGGCCGCGGCGACCGCTTTTCTGATGCACAGTGTCTAGAGTGCCGTCCGACGGCACTCTAGCTGATTGTTGCAGGCGTGGCTAGAGTGCCGTCCGACGACATTCGAATATTTAACACTAGGCTAGCACCCGCTGAAGAGTCTGTCTTTGTTAAGCCACTCCCTTCAGCCGATTGGTGGCTGGAGCTAGTAATTTGTGTACTGAACAGTGCGCGTTGTGTTGTTGACAAGCAGGCAATAAGGCAATAAAAAAAAAAGTCTTTGTAGTCTAGAGGATCCGTCTTAGTTTCTTGTTCCCAAAGTCGGTGGTTCAAGACCGGCTTCTGCTTCGGTTTTTTTTTTATTATTTGAAGTGAAATTTTTATGCCTTAGGTTAGTTTTGGTGTTTTAAATGATTATGTTATGTTTAGGTACGGTTGCCTAGCTTTACATTATCTAGAGTGATGTACTCCGAGACGCGGCAAAACGCCGGTGGATGTCGATATAGTGGAGTGCTTATTATACCGTTGGACGGCACTCTAGACACGGCCTTTCTGATGGAGGTGAAAAACGAAAACGCCCGTGTGTACGAGATTTCGGCGCACGTTAAAGATCCCCAGGTGGTCAAAATTAATCGTGAGCCCTCCACTACGGTGCGCCTCGTCGCCTGCGTTGCGTCGGCCCGTTAAACCCTACAATCAATCAATCTTACGCCAGATTCCTGGCCAGTCCCCCACAAGGTTATGTGCCATGACACAAGGAACAACAACCAACTAATCTGAAAACGTTGACAATTACAAAAACAACAATCATGGATCTAGCGTGACACACTTGCGATGTAACAGTAAAACTATCGCCGGGGAAACCATAATGCTTTCGTAATCAAAGCACGTGAGTGTACTATCGACCAAAAAAGTTTACGGACCACGGCTCCGCGGCAGCCGAAGCGGCATGCGGGGCCACACCACGGCGCTGCTATCGCACTCTCGCGAACTAAGAGTTTTGTGGGGAAGTATTCACAAAATGACGGGGTATGAGTGGTCTGCGGAAAAGAAACAGAAACTATGCGGCACATAGTGTTAGAATGTGAGGGTATCCATCCAAATCTACATGAAGGGAATATTGGGCTTCCAGAAGCCCTAGGATTTAAGGTTATCAGAGAGGAAGTTAACTTCAAGGCTGTCAAGGAGACGAAAAGAAGATTAGAATGCTGGTGGACGAAAACAGAGAGGGGAATATTGCCTAGGACAGTTACCACCTGTAACAGGGAAAAGAAAGTATTTCGGGCCTAATAAACTTTAGTGCCTGCCCTAAGCAGCGCTAGTATTAAACCAAGAGTGTAAAACATGGTTATATTAGTCCTTTTTGGTAAGATGACATGTCATCGCCCCGCTTCAAAGGGGAAACCAATAGCAATCATCATCATCATCATCATCGCGCTGGTGCTTGTCACGCTTGATAAATTTCTAGTGCGGCGTTCGGTCGCTCTGCTGACGACGTTCGCGACGAAGGGAATCGTACGTACATTGTCGTTCATCGAGCACATGGCGTTGTCAGGGAGTAGCGTACGGTCGCAGGGCATCAAACCACTTCTCTGTGAATGAACTGAGACTCGTTTTGTTAATAGCGGAGCTGTTCTAGCGCTGGCCTTGACTACAGTCTCTGCTCGTATCGTGTTACGCTGTCTCTGTGGAGACCTGCTCCAGATAGAGCGTGACACCATGACACGAGGAGCTTTGTCCTGTATAGAAAAAAATTATAATAACAAAAGACAGGTCCTTGGGCCTTTATATATTCATATCAGACGCCTTATTTTGCCCCATGAAAGATGTCTTCTCAGCAATCCAATCTGGCATAACAGTGGAGCCCACTTTAAGAGTATCAGTGCGAGCTTAGTCTTTGCAAGCTGGCTTTTCCACATGGTGTGTTGCACAGTGAAGCATGGCCATGTACGGAGGAACTGTGATTACAAAAAACGTCTCCAACTTTTGTGTTATCCAAAGCCTGCCAAAACGGATTACATGGCAATTAGCCGCTAAGACGACTCTCATATTACGCACAAGAAAGAAGCCGAAGCTAAACGGAATATTCGCTTTGTGGCGCACTCTGCTATACAGATATCGGGGCACCGTTCCAAAGAATAAAATGAAAAAAAAAAATTAAACCCGGCTTGCCCAACTCCATTGAAACTCAACTCAACTCCATTGAAAACATCTGGGGAATGATGGAGGCGCTTGAGTCACGGCGGCTTTGCGGCGGCACAGCGGAGCAGCTGGGGCTAGAGTTGCGCGTTCATCCGCCATCTTATGTCGTGCGGGAAAGCCACCCTTCTCGTATGTGGCGAGGAGCGGCCACTCGGCTGCTTATCAGCTGAGCGGCCGCCACTGCCGCCGCTTCCACAACCGCCGATGCTCAGTTGAGCAGAACTGACTGAATACGGGGTCTTGTGCGCAGCACTGAAAGCGGGCTTTCCTGTAGGATTGGAAACCGCGGCATGTGGCAATCAGACGCGATACAGGAACTCTAGCTGTGGCTTGCCATGAAGCAAGAGTTTAGAAGCGCTGCGCGGCCATCCGGAGCTATGTGGCGGCGCTCTATGACTCAATGCCAAGGCGAGTCGGCCAAGTCGTCGTGGTCGACGGCAACTTTGCATCGCACTGAGGCCCAGTCATGCCGTTGGATGTCATTGCTGTCTACTTCGGCGAATAAACTTTCAGGAAAGTCTTGGCTTCCGATTCGTCTTGCCAATCACGACTGCTTGACGCCTGCAAAAAAATTAAAAATCGAGAACATATCGCAGTAGCCAATTAAAACAGTCTTCAGAGGACTCGCTCTAATAATTATTGAACACACTGCCCGAGACGACGCCGGAAAAGCGATTTCTACAGAGAAGCAGCGCAAGCAGCCAACCTCGCCACATCAATAACTTATCTCTCCGACGGGAAAAAGCGTGCGTCACTGCAGCCGCTGCTGCGGCGTCTTGCTTAAGATCAAGCATCGGTGAACGCAGGCGTCAGGCAATTATATGCAACATGAGACGAAAGAAAATCACCCACACAAAAAAAGTAAACCCAGTTACACCCAGTGTGAAATCTGCAGAAACAGCTCCGCTGTTTATATGCGAAGATTCTGTCTTCTATGCGAAGATTCGGTTTAGCTTCGGCTTCTTTCTTGCGTGTAAAGTTAGAGTCGTCTTAGCGGCTAATTGTCATGCAATCTGTTTTGGAAGACTTCGGATAACACAAGAGTTGGAGACGTTTTTTGTAATCACAGTCCCTCCGTTCAATGCGTTGCTTCACTGTGCAAAAAACCATATGGAAAAGCCAGCGTGCAAAAACTAAGCTTACACTATTGCCCTTAAAGCGGGCTCCACTGCCAAGCACAATGCATTGCTGGGAATACATTCCTTATGGGGAAAAATGAGGCGTCTTATATCAAAATATGAAGGCCCAAGGACCTGTCTTTTATTATTACAATTCTTTTTCTAAACTGGAGAAAGCTGCTCGTGTCATGGTGTCACGCTCTCCCTGGAACAGATTTCCACAAAGAGAGCGTAACACGATACGAGTGGAGACTGTAGTCAAGTCCAGCGCTAGAACAACTCCGCTGTTAACAGAACGGGTGTACTACGTTCATTCGCAGAGAAGTGGTTTGATGCCCTGCAATCGTACGCCACTGCGTGACAGCGACATGTGCTCGACGAACGACGATGTACGTATGATTTCCTTCGTCGCGAACGTCATCAGCGGAGCGACCGAACGCCGCACTAGAAATTAATCAAGCGTGACAAGCTCCCGCGCGCGAGTGAGGGCGAAGTTTGGCGTCACTCAGGGCACATGTTTGGTACAATTTGAACTAGAATATCTTCTACTCGAGTTTGTTCCCCGACAAGTGCTGCTGTTTTCTTAACTGTAAGCATCTAGCATTTTTCTTCCCATGGTTCGTTGTGATGATCTGTTTTCTTCCAAGGTTCTTAGTGAGACCCCAAGTTTTTTTTTTTTTTTTTTTTTTTACCACGTAGGTCACAACTGGTGCTACGCACTGGTTATGCCAGTTCTCGCAGTGATAGAGGTAGGTTACTGCCTAAAACATCATGATACTTACCGAATGCCGCCCAGCCCAAATTAATTCTGCGCCTAATTTTCTTCCCGTGATTTGTATCAGCACAAACAATTTGCCGAAAATAGTTCTTACTGCAGCACCTCGTTACCTATTTTGAAGTAGCTTTGTTCTGCATGTATGTTTAACAGCAATCTTCGCGCGTATTTTTAGTCCCACAGCTAAGCTTTCCGAGCAGAGTTATGCGAATCATTTGAAGTCACTGGGCGACTCACCAACAATATTAGGAAATTTGTGTCGCCTCAAGTATTCCCCATTGATCCGTATTCCTAATTTCTCCCAGTTTGAGTTTTCTAAGAACCCTTTCTAGGCACACTGCAAACAATTTCGGTGACACTACATGTGCCTCCCTGCCTGACTCCTTTTCTGGTAGTGAACTGCTTAGTCTTCTCGGGAAGACTTATGGCGCCCGTGCACTGTTTGTATATATCCTCGACCAACGCTACGTAGGCGCCCTGAATTGTATAACTTCTCAATGCTGCCACCGCCGTAGGTGGCAGTATTTTTACATATATAGATGTGGCATACTCAACAAATTTTCCACTTACCTGGTTGGTTGCATGAAGGTGATCTAGTCTTGTGAGACCTTTTCGAAAGCCTGCTTGCTCCTTGGGCTATTAAAAATTTACTGGGTCACTTATTCGATGAAGAATTGCTTTTATGTATAGTTTGTGCAGAACACGCAGGTAGGCGCTAATTTTGAAGGTCTTTGACGTCACCCATCTGATGAATTCGAATTAGGTGGGCGTTTTTCTTGCCTTTTTCACCTTCGAGATAATAACGCAACACACGAGAAATTTCGCGAGTTTTTCGATCGGCATGTCTTCTCCACTGTGCAATATAGATCGACTGTAATCCCATCATCTCTTGGAGCTTTTTACTTTTTCCTCCCGTTCAGGGATTTATCCGCCTCGTTCTTGGTTACGCTTGGAGCATGTTCAACGGGAGCAGTTGGTTAGGGTCGTTTTCGGTATCAGGATCAGGTGCGTATATATTTATGTAATACTTATCCGCTATATCCTCCGTGTTGCTTGTTAGTTCGCCGTTTTTGTCCCTGAAAGCACCTTCTGTTCCTACCAATAGCTAGTTTTCTCTTATGGTTTTCTAAGTTCTAACTACCATCGTTATTTAGTGTTTCTTCAATTTTCGTCAGGTTGTACGCACGAATGTCTCCAATCTTGCTCTTGTTACTTTTGACATTGGTTACAGCTATGTGATCTCTCGCACTTGATTCCATCATGTGTCTGCGTGTTTAAAATGAGGTCCTTTGTTTTTTTTTCATAAATTTTATCGTAATCTTTAACAGCTTCCGTTGTATTCTGTATTATGTGAAGAAAATGTCCAAGTAGGCAATAGAAAAAAAAGTAGAAGGAGACGCCGTTCGTAACGGCTGTCTTTTTATGCTCTCAGCTGGAAACAGAGCATCAGCGAATGGCCGAGGTACTACTTCGTCTGCAGCTAATATGGATAACTACAAGGTCAGTCTTCCTCGTCCCCCAGCCGGTAAAATTGTCTTGAACTCCATTTTCCTGCATGTGGACTTGAAAGGCCGTCCCTACCGTGCTCCTTAATTTCGGGATGAGTTGGCTGGCGTTATCAACCTCCGTGATGCGTTGTGCATCGGGATGCTGACCTGCGTCTCTAACAACGTCAAGAAGTAATCCAGCTCGAACAGATCACCGTCAAGGGACTAAAGTGTATGTTGTTTGACCCGGACACAAGGACCATCAAAATGAAGCTACTTTGGTTGACACGCCGTACGGAGACACTGGAACCATTCGGCACTGTTCTGTTGCCAGAGAGATGTGGTGTCCAGGAATGGACCATATGGAGACCGGAGCTCGGGAGGTGCCCCTCATTTTGAAGGACGGCGTTTCGGCCACTGACATACCGCACATGATGGACATTTATGGGAGCCAGTGCGTTGTACTGATCCCTGCGCGCAGGCCACCTCTTTTTCTGCGTTTCAGCAGGATTGGGCACGTATGGCGACAGTGCCGAATGCCGCGGTGCAGCGAGGGTCGTCAGTATGGCCCCACTGCAGACAGGTGCGTCATGACATATGCTGACAAGCTCCATCAGGGCCAGGAAATAACAACTGATGATGAAGTTTCCGCTCGTGTCATGGATGTCACGGAGGTAGTGGACGCATCTGTGGAGATTAGCCAGTCGGGGTTGGTGGGGCATCCAGAGGCTGTGCCAACGGATCCTGCAGCGGGGGATAGCGAGCTAGTGGAGTCACATACAGTGCTACCTGGTCACGTGCGGCATGGTGATCCTAATCATAAGCAGTCAGCTTGGAAGGCAAGTGCTGAACAGGAGGATCCACTAGGCATGGATTCGATGACTGCCAGTGAAGCCTTGGAGGAAGACCATGCTTTACTGCCACTGCCTGCCTGCAATGATGAGACAAGCGACTTGTCGTCTGGTGATGTTGGAGGCGATGTCTCCGTTATTTACCCCGTAGAGGTTGCATCATCATCTTGGGCGGATGTTTTGGCCCTGCCTGAGGATGCTCCGGGTGGCAGCAGCGGACCGATGAAGAGGCCTGCTTTTGTGGATGGCGAGAAGTCATCGATCGCCGGCAAAAAGCAGGCGTCCACCGTACTCGACTCCTCCGACGCGGCTGCTTTGGCTAGTGGTCTTGTGCCGCTGTCTGGCTTCAAGAAGACAGGAAGGACACTGTCATCCAAGACCACCCGCAAGGGGGATTTATCTGGAGGCGACAAGGACACGTAAGATGCTACGACAGAAGGGCAAGTGTCACAGCACTGCATGCTGCCACACTTAATGTGAGAGGCCAAAGGAGCGGGAGACGAGAGCATCAGCTCGTGCGCCTCCTTAAAACCCCTTAAGTGCTTTGGACGAGCAGAGCTCGTCCTGCCCAAACTGTCACCAAACTGCTTTGGACGAGCAGAGCTCGTCTTAGCGGAATAGGTACTGCCCTATACTGTTCAGGACGAGAAGCGCTCGTCTGCGGCTTAAATTGCGTGCCATCCACTAGATGGCAGCATTTACTCGACGAATTAGTTTTCTCCTGCGGCAAGGCGCGCTTTTTGTATGAATATATGGCGTGCGGTGGCGCCGACCCATGCATAGCTGGCCCGTCAACTAGAAAAAGAAGCTGTTCATTTTCGTCATCTTCTTCAAGTGATGCTGATTCGGATACAGATGTTTATCTTGTCTCTGGAAGTGAAGACAGCGATGACGGTGAATTGAGCGGCTCCTCCGGTGATGACAAAGACAGCGGGGAAGCGAACATCGCGAATGCTCGCGAGTGGATTCTGCTTTATGTGGACAATCCTCCTGTGAAGGCTCATCGCTTTCCATTCTTGGCCATTCCAGGCAAGAATTTCATAGTGTCATCGCCGGGTGACATTATGGAATATATTCAGCAGTTTCTAGATGATGAACTTATATAATATGTGGTAGACAAAACCAATCGCAAAGCGGCTGAAAAGTTGAAATGCTTTCCTCCCAGTGATCACTCCCGCCTCAAAAAATGGGTACCAGTTACAAAGAAAGAGATGTGGGTATTCCTTGCACTCCTGCTATTGCAAAGGTGCTTAGCCTACACAAGTGAAGAAAGATGTGGCATCTGCAACTGTTCTATTTATAAAGTTTTTAATTTTGTTAGCAGCAGGTACCTGGTTTCCTATGTATTCTTCAGAAATAAACTTTATTGTGTTGATTTGACTAACTGTGGGGTACAAATATTTTTTCAACATCGACTAGCTACTTTTTAGTACAATCAGATTCGAAATCAGCAATAAAAAAAATAGGCACTTTTGGTCGGGAAATTCTAAAAAAAATAAAGCACTTAAGGGGTTAAACGGATGGACGTAGGCATTGCGGCCATTGAGGAGACGAAGCTCTTCGGAGATGAGGACATATCGGCTGCATTAGAGCCTTTTTTAGAGCAGTATAGTGCTTGTGTTAGCCACTCCGCAGGCTTGTCTGGGGGATGCTTCGTCTTCATCAGCAAGGGCATAGGATTTTCCTGTCTCTCGTGTAGCACCGATACTTCAGGGCGTTTTATTTGTTGGGACCTTGTCATTGCGGGTGTCGAGTGGCGTGTCATTTGCCTGTACACACCCGTGAACTGCCGTGAGCGTACGTCGTTTTTTCTGTCGCTCAGGGATTTTCTACGCAAAGAAAAGTCATCCTCATGGGGGACTTCAATTGTGTATGTAGTGCGCAGGATCGTTCTAGGCCTAGCATGCAATATGACCGCAGCGCAGACACCCTGACTGATCTAGTGCACGAGCATGGTCTTGTTGATGTTGAAGAGAGGAAAGGGAGTTCCGTGCACTTCACTCCCTTTCAGTGTAGCTCTAATGCACTCATGGATCGAATTTACATTTCTGCAGAAGAAATTTCAGGGATTTCGGACTTTAATGTGCACCCTATATTTTTCACCGACCACTGAATGGTATCAGTTCACTTCGGTAGATCAAGGCCGTGTGGTGGGCTGACTCAGTGGGATCTATGGAAGCTCAATGTTTCCTTATTGGTGGATTAAATCTTTTGCAGAAGCACTTCGGAGTGTTTACACAGTACTTTCGCAATAGCTGATCTTTATATCAACAATGGGATCTTTTTAAGCAAGAGGTGAGAAACTTTGCCATAGAAGAGTCAGCTAGTCTTGCGTTTCTAAAACGCTTTGATGTACGTACGTGAACTTTCCCGGACGTCGGAGGAACTTCATGAACTGGAGGCAGCAATGCCAGGATAAATTATAGATGAAATTGGCATAACTAAAGGACAATTACAGCACTATGTTACTGAAAAATACCACGGTGCCTTAATTGGGTCTAGAACACGAAATGTTTTTTACAGTTATCCCACTCGCCGTTCACTGTGTGATGAGCACCAATCGGCTCTTGCAAAGGAAATAATTGAGATTAATTATAACGGTACTAGGTATACCGAAGCAACTGATACTGCCGGTGCATTCCATGCTCATTAAAGCAGGCTATTTTGTGGGTCTAATGTCGTGGGTCAAGAGATTGGCTTTCATTCTCTCATTGGCTTACTTCCAAGGCTTGCGGATGATGAGCGTGCTGGGGTTTCCGGCCCTGTTATACTGTAAGAGGTTGAGATTGCCATGTCTTCGCTTAAGACAAACAAGACCCCTGGACCGGATGGACTGAGCGGGGAGTTTTATCAGACGTTTTCTGATATCCTTGCTCCAGTCCTCTTGTACATATTCATAGCCGCATACGATCACGGTGTTTTGCCACCAACCTTTTACTTAGGGCACACAGTGTTAATACCCAAAACTGCGGATGAACACAAGCTGAGATCTGTAGAGGGCTATCGGCCAATCTCCCTCTGCAATGTTGAGTATAAAATATTTGCAAAAGTTTTATCTAACCGTCTTCAACATGTAATTTCTAGTTTAGTTGGGTCTCACCAAACATGCGGTATTCGGAACAGAATTATTCAAACCAATATACATATTGCTCGTTCTATACTGGAATGCGTGTCTGATTCGGTTGAACAGGTGGCCCTTATCCAAATTGATCTTGCAAAAGCACTTGATCGGATGTCTCTCAATTTTTTATTTGCACTTTCGGAAGCGGCTAATGTAGGTGATGTGCTATGTCAAGGCATTCAGCTTTGCTACAAGCATTGCGCTACACGACTTTTTGTCAACCGCGTTCTCTCGAAGCCAGTTCAGATCAGGCCGTCTGTCAAACAGGTTTGCCCTCTATGACCTCTACAGTTTTCACTGCACATAGAACATCTTTAGCATGCAATAGAGCCAAGGAGAGCGTAGTTTTTCTTTAGCGCCGTGTGAAGTTAAATTCTTTGCGTATGCCGATGACATAGCCTATTTGTGTGCTGACAAGAGTACTGTTCAAGAAACTATTATATTGACTAAGGTGTTTTGTGACATGTCTGGAGCGGCCATGAATATGATAAAACTAAGGGGTTTTGGTTTGGCCAGTGGCTGCATCTTTTGGATGCGTGCGTCTGCTTACGTGAGTCTTAGAATAATGCCAATATTTGTTAGACTTATGTGCTCGCTTTTTGCTGTCTGTTAGTTTTTTATAATGTGTGTTAATTGTCACGTGTGAATTTGTCTAAAATTTTCATGCATTAACGAAAAAAGAAAGTCGGTATAGAGTAGTGGTTAAGTCAGTTGGCTCTCACCACGCGTCCCAGTGTTCGGTTCCTGTCCCGGCCACGGTTTTTGTTTTGTTTTTTTAAGTTGAAGACACGTGGAATATTGTGGCCATCAGCTGCTCACAACTGCGGGTCTTTCGCCTCATGGGGCACACTGCTTCCACATTAAAAAATGTGTATTAATTTAACGGCAAACTCGGCCCTATATGGCTTCCGTCTCTTGGTGCTACAGCACACGACGCCAGTTTTTCTCATAATTATACCTCTGCCTTTAAAACAATACAGCCTCCGTCTGTCTTCATAAAAATTTGCGAACCTGGGCTTTTGTAAAAATTTGTCTACGGAAACTCTTCCTTCATAGTGCAACGATTTGCTCAGAGCGACGTATTGGATTCAACCTCTAAGAATATCAAGGTAAACAAAACTTAGACAAGTACCTTAATCCTCAACAACTTCAGCACAACGATGATGATCAGTGGCTCTCCCTTTGAATCGGGGCGTCGGTTGTCAGCAACCGAATTGCGTGTTTTATTACGCTTACTTGCCCTACTCCCAGCTAACCTAATAGATTTGCTTCCTCCCTCCCGTCTCCCCCTCTTCCCTGTTTTAAACTCATCGTTCCCACCCCCCTTTTTTCTCCCCTCGCTGTTCTAAATTCTCATCCGTATGATTACTCCGCCTGCATACCCATCCCTTCCCTACTTTTCCTCCACCACCCCTCCAGTCGACTCTTCGTCACCTCTATGGTCCTGAAGTTAAGCCTCAGTGTCAATATGCTCCCCGTAGTGTCAAGAAATTAAACTTCTTCGGTCGTGCGCAGAGCCCTGAAAAGACGACATAAAAATTTGCTGTATCGAACGCAACATGCTGCTCAGAGAAGCATCTTGCGTTTAAATATATGGGCGTATACAGTACGCGCCAGGTGGTGCCGCGTGCTGCCTGAATATAATACCCAAAACCACTTTAAATGCTGAACAAGCAGCACAGCGGTGGGTTGCCTATACGCGACAAGAGAGACTGACAACACTCGCGATCTGGTAAAAATATTTATTTTTCCACAAACACACATTTTTAGCACATTCCAAAGAATGGGCAACACCCCTCGCAAAGCGAAGTTTGGGTCGTCATTTATACAGCGGAGACACTGAGCTCGGCAACAAGGTGGCGCCCGCGGACATCCTGGATACAGTTACCGAAGTGAAGCTCTCGCGCCAGTAGCCGAAGAATTGGCCACGGGCGCGTCGGGCGGCATAGAGTTTCTTAGTAAGTATACTAAAGAGGAAACTGCGCCTCGTAAGCCATGTCGTCGTGGGGTTCATGGGAAGACCCCCGTTTTTGGCTTGGGCTTGGCATGACAATTGGATTCTTAAGCGGTTTTCGGGATTTGCTTTCTTCACTATGCATTAACACGTTTACGAGCTACAAAGAAGCAGACATCCTCCCTGTTCTGTGGTAGCCGTGTTCGGTGAAACAGCAGGCAGTGCGTGATCGCACCTGACGTTGCTCATGCCGCAGTCGAAGGACGTATGACTGAGCTGCTAATGAGCCGCCGCGAAATTTGTAGCCGACGAAAAGAAGAAACAAAACGTACTTCGACGAAGACAAGATACGACAGATACGGGCGTTTGCATGCGTCCTATCTTGTCATCGTCCACGAATGTTTAACGCCACGTTTTTTTTTTTTCTTGTTAAACTAGCTGGCGGTCGGTGCACCGGTTCACCACGAAGGCAACGTTTTAATAGGCACGCTCAAAACACTTTCCGAACTCTCCAAGCAACTTAATATTTGCAATAATGGTACAATTAATAAAATCAGAGTCTCTAATGAGTTTCCCCACCAAATATTAACCTTGTTCGTAACTACAACCTTGGCCTGCGGAATAGCAGGCACAACTGTTCCGGCAAAAATACGCTATACTTCCTTTTTCCTTAGTTTTAAAACAGCCTGTTTTTATTTTCCGCTTACATAATTGCACACTATTCTTCGCATTTTGTGGCACTTTGTTTAAATTTGCAGTGACTACGACGTTTCAATCCAAGCCAATGATGAAACTAAGGCGAGCGTGATGTATAATGGCGGCTCATGACGACACAGCCGGCCTTGATGTGAGACGCATAGACGCTAGCGCCAGATTCCTCTCTAGTGTATATTGTAAGAAACTCTATGTCGGGCGGTCTTCGCCGCAGACTTTTAATGCCGTGGCTGGAAACACTGTGGTACACAACAGGTAACACGAACGTTGGCACTCGGTTCACGCGGACTGGGCCCGTCATCGCTTTGAAAGCCGGCAAGCGCGACATATACAATTTTTGAATTTCGCGGGTGGGGGGAGGGGTGGGGGTGGTACAAAATACTGGGGCTCTTCGATCTAGAGTCTCGGGATCACAGTAGACTCCCCTAGAAGCAGTCCAGCATTCGATTTTTAGATGCGAAGCATCTCATGCTCGGGGCTGTGTCCCTGCCTCCCTCGTTGTCGTTGTCCGCCGTCCGCACTCTACTGCGCATGCGCGTCTCTTCAGCCCCGTCAGCGTTTGGGCTGACGTCAGCGCAGTCCACTATAAAAAGAAGTAGTTAGGCGGCGCCCGGTTTCGATCCCACAACTCTGCGGCCGCAACGGGAGGTACGTGGCGCTCTTCCCACTGCGCTACAAACCGAGACGGGAGCATGTGCTACGAACGCGCCTTATGTCCTTCACTCATTCAAACTACGTCAAGAAGCTACTGATACAACGAACGCACGCGACGCTGAACGTCAACGGAAACGACGAACTGAAAACTAATGGGAACTTCAGTCGACCCCATGGCTGCTTCGCATACTACTCAGGGTTCCCCTACGGGAAGATGGTGTAATTTTTCTCCTGTGTCCCTATGGCTTCGCGGAATCCTCGGAATACCCGTGGACTGTCCGTGGTGAGTACGAAACTGTAATTCGAAGAGCCCCACTAAGAACTACTCTACCGCCTCAGGAACAGAGAGCAATTTGAGTCTCGGGCAGGTGCGCGTCTTTAAGTTTGAAACACCTAGTTCGCTTTGTTCTTTGGTAAGGTAATAAGCTCATGCCACCTCTGAGGTCGAAGTACAACGTCTGCGCTTATTTATCTGAAGTTGCGGCACTAAACCAAAAGAAAAACGGCAGTGGGAAATTTTCTTTTTTTTCTTCGCTCGTTTTTTTCTTATCTTTTTTATTGCCTTATTACGCCGATCCGACATAAAACCAGTTTCGGGGTTTAAGTTTGCGGAATATTTTTGTCAATGTGAGATTTCTTAACGTGTCCAAACTTCTACACTGTGCACGTGGGAATTTTCCCACTTCGTGTATAGCCGCTTCAATTGCGACCACTCCTTCCATAAATAATCAGCCGAGCACGTTTCAGTTGCAAACCAGAGCGCTATAAATTAGTCAAACACAGGCCATTTAGCGTACGAACATAAAAGAGAACGAGACAAGAAGGAAAGGCAGGGAAAGAGAAGGAAGGGAGGATAGGTGAATCTGAAACGGCGTAACGAAAAGTTGAGAATTACAGTAGCAAGTGACGAAACCACGGTAGTCACAAGCGTTCTTACTTTTTTACACGCATCACAAACACTGAAAACTTTGGACCAAAGCAAACATTGAAGATGACGTTTTCGAAACACCCAGAAACATACACAATTACACTCGTTATGCGGCCGGTTTCACACGTCCGAATGTAAAAACTCATTCTTGAAAAATTTATTGAGAGCGTTGTAATCCAAAACTTCACTTCGGCGCTACCTCCCATTTCAAGGAAGCTGATTACTTTTACGTGTGAAAGGGGAGGAAGCTCTCACCAAGTATATTTTTGAAAGTCTCTTCTGATGATGGCTATACCAGAACCAAACAAAAGTAAAATTACCTAGTAAAATTGCACTTGTTCTGAAAATAAGTCCCTGTCGCAACCTTCCCTCCTAAAGAGGCGTCATGCTCATCTTTATCATCGATGTGGGTGTCTGAGCAGCGGAATATGGGGGAAGCAAGTTACTGGATGGTGTCTATGATGCTCGGATGATCGCTCCTACGACCCACCTTAATGCCCGAAAGTATGCTTTTTTTACAATCTGGGATTATGCCTTAAACCGCCACGTATTTTGATACCGATAACAATCCTGTCATAGTCCTCGCTAACAAGAAGTCGTTCTTGAGTCCACTCACCGCTTCTATCACTTTTCTTTCCGTATTGTACAGGCCAGCAGTGCGTGTCACAACTCAGTTAACGAACTTTTTAACGAAAGTTTTATTTGTGTCACATGAATGCACTGAAGGACTCTCTTCACGGCGTCATAGATTTCAAAATTATTGGTGATAAGATAGGACGATGCTATGCTGCCTTGATAAGACAACTCAGATTATCACTTCCACATGGAATCAATTCGGGTTCGGCTGCCATCAATGAGGAAATAATAAGGAGCAGAAATGATTCATTTGTAGCCCGAAATACCTTGACACGGCTAAGTTTTACCAAACAACTAGTAATAACGTGGCAGCGATTACTCCTTCGTCTCACCGTCTCAACAGTCATTTTAAGGTGGTCAGTGCATTGGGCATGTCACCATTCATCACCATTTTAATTTATTGTTACAAGAAACTGCAGTAGCACGCATGGGCTGGCGTTAAGGCCCATAGTCATTTTCTCTGAGCGTGTACACTTGAGGTTTCGGAAACAGCGTTAACTCGAAAAATTTCCTTCCAGTAAAGTTTGCGTAGCCGTCAATGAAACAAAAAGAACTTTTTAATAATCGAATAACCATGTGCTGATCTCTTTTACTGAGACAGCTTCCAGGCTTTATGCATTAAGAACATTATTTGTTTTCTTGACATAAAAAAAAAAACTTTTTAGGACGGTAGCGTCTCTGCTTCGTAAACGGAAATATTTCTAAAAGCAGGAGATCCTCGTTATAACGAAATGAATTGATACGAACTATCGCTTTGTTGAAATTTTCCTGAGGTTTCAACTGCAGTGCATAGAGATTAAATCATACGCGCTTTTGACGAAGCACCACTTATAACAAAGCCCGTCCCGAGAAATTTGTTATAACGAGGGTTACTGTAACGGGTTTAGCCCCGTCGTTTTAGCCATCATTGAGGGTGAAATTGTAGGGAAATGTGGCTCAAAAATGAGGTACTTTTCATTAAAGACAGAACTTGGTAATTACACTCCGCGATGACACCGGCAGGAAACAATGAAACGGTACGCTTAAGACCTCCATACACTGGTCGGGAAGCAACCTCTCCTCCTGACCACCGAACATTCATCTCCTATTTTTACGATTATTTTTTCATACGTTGTTTTGTATTCTGAAAGGAAACAAAGCACAGGGACCACGGCGTCATATCCGGACGTACATCAGGTATTAACGGATCACATAATTTATCTTGAGTCAATATCGATGAAAGCAAAATAAAACAATTTACTTAGCTCACAACAGGCATACTATTGCGTGAAACGTTTGATTCTGAAGACGACGACGGGCTGTGACGAAAAAAAAAAGTACTACAGTCGATAGATGACACCGTGCTTATTACTAGCACTCATACACACAGTGTTGGGAATTACACGCACAGTAAAGTACACAGAACGCACGTTTCAAGCATAACATTGCGGCACACACGTACGCTCATGTATATGAAGCTTTAACATTCGGGCTGCGTTTACGAGCCACGACACTAACAGCGTTATTCCCTGAGGTTGTGGACGCCTTCATAAGGCGTATGCATTGGGCTGCTCGAGCGCTATATGACGCTCTGTGCACTGCCAGTGTATACTACTTAATTCAGGACATGTTTTCGAGCTGTAGTTCAGTACCACACGTCCCAAAGAAGTCCAAAACATTGTTCCCGAACCTATGCTCGTTCCTAAATAGGTATTACTAAAATTTGTCCGTTTATGTCCACTTTCTCGTGTTCGGGTGGAGGCACAGAGCAGCCATGGTTCGAGTATAATGCGATGAAATACGTAAGCACTGAGGTGAGAAAACCGCAGATTCTTGACACTTTTACTAAGGATTGCCGTCTTTTTCTTTGCTTTTGATGCAACAATAAGAGAGTTGCGAAGCTTACATTAAATGATGACACAAGGTCGAGAACTGGGCTAGTTGGTATACATACATGATTTACCAGCGCAAAATAAACGGGACGAGAGAGGAGTGGCGCTCGTGTTGTGTGCTCCTCTCTCGTCCCGTTTAATTTGCGCTGGTAAATCATGAATGATGACACTGCAATGTTTGAAAGCGAACATTTTTACAACACTTGTGTTTACACCACTTTTCAATACGGTGACTGCGACACTGATTGGCACTTACAGAAAAGCTCGCTTCACGTTGTCTTTCTCTTTTCTTTTGAGGTAAGAGGTGTGTGTGCTGGGGGGTGGAGCTGTTGTTAAATGCACAAAAACTTGACGCAACAGTTCATGGAGGGATTATGTTGTGTGTCCGTGCCCTATACGATCTCCTGAATGTCTAGACATTTGCTTTCGAGAATATTAAGACCAACTTCCCATCTTTCAGTATCTCATTGACTAGCAGTGGGCCCCCACACTTCGTCACAATTTTCTAATGCTTTAAATCTTCTTAACAGCCCACAGTCATGAAATATGCTTCACTACTATGAGGTAGAAACCTCCATTGTGGCGACTTATTTAGGGAAGGGGCCGGGAGCCGAATGCAGCCGCTCTTATAGTTTACCAAGGGGCGTACAATTTTAACTCTGCACGTACTCTGGCCTTCAATTCACTTCCAAACTTTCCGAATTTTTTATTTTACTGACGTTTTTCTTTCAGCTCTTTACGAAGCTTTCGCTCATGACTCCGAAACTTTCTTTCACTGCGAACCTATGGAGTGCGCATAACGGCATATCTCGTTACAGTAGCACTCGCGACAATCGCAAAAACGTTCGGTATGTACAGTTTTCTCGTACAAGGGAAGCACATGGTAGCGTAGTGCGTACTTCTGAGCATAATTATTTAGTGCAAAATATTATGCGATGGACGTATGTTACTCGCTGAAGAAACAAAAAAAAAACAGTGGAAATGACGATGAACGTAATACAAGCTCTTCAGAAGGACCTAGGACAGCAGCGTTCCTGAGACGAACAATCCCGCCTCTAAGGAGGCTGACGTATTGTTCAGCTGTTCCTATGTGTTATGCTTATTGAGCCTGTCGGGCTATATAGCATTCCCTTTACGCATCAGTCAAACTTAACGAAGGCGTATACGGAAACGCTCTAGCAAAAGCGCTTGAAGGTTATGTTGGAAACAATGTAAACAGCGTTCACACCGATGAAGGACGACTGTTGTTTGATTTATTCGGTACATACAAGGCGAGGGGCTGTTTTGTTTCCTTTCTTCAGTTCACGTGAGATCAGATCTGTGTCTTTAACTGTTGTATACCTCAACTTAAATTAATTGCACACTTATGCCGCCTTGCCTTACGCAAAATCAAGATGACCCAAAGCCCGGATATACAAGGGGCTCTGCTAAATCGAGCCATTTTCTGTATTGGGTCCTTTGTCGTGAAATTTAGGCGTCTATTAGACCTTTTTTATCAAGCAGTGATGGGTGGGCTGGAGAGGCGAGAGGGGAGGTGTAGGCTGGGTGTCACTTGTCACATGAGGTTGGAGGGGGGGGGCACAAGAAACATTTGTGCCCTTTTAAAAATGACTAAATTAATTAAGAATACTGCGGCCGCCAGTTTCCGCTGTAATGCCACTCCGAACAAGAACACGTTATTAGTTTTCACATTTTGGTAGAAGTTCGACAAAAGCTCTTTTCAATTTGGAGAAAGACCTGCCTAAGCTACGTTAGTTGCGAAGACCTCCCGACCGTGTCATGGTTCCCTGGACTGAGGGCCCACTCTTACAGAACTGCTCAATAAATCTTCCCACCACCACCGTCACCCGCTTGCCTATCGCCCATTGCCGCTGATGCTGTTGGGTGTACTATATATGCGCTGTGAGAACTGCTGCACGCACAGTGACGAAGGAATTATGAACCAGCTTCCGTCTTCTATTAAATAAGACAGAAAGTACGGAACCTAACTGCATTTTATTTTTGTACAGAAGGGCTTCAAACGTTACCTTATATTCATATCTAATTTATTTGATAAATATACATAGTCAGGTTCCTTCGCCTCACCCGCTTCTGTTTTCCCCTAAATGAAAAACAACTTGCGGATTGCGGAAAGCAACTTGAGGTACCATGGCACCTATCTTTTTGGAAGGGGATGGTGATGCTTCCGCCAGCTTCTCGGCAACGAGCAATATCAGAGGTTAGGGAAAAAAAACAACACATAATTCGCACGTGATTTATCTAGCCTAAATAACACTCCGCGAAGCACAGAAACTGCTAACAGTTTATTTTTGCAGCAAATTTTTAAAACTAAAATGTCCCGTTTTGCAAACTTAGCAGTATAAAAAAATCGACTTGCACTGCACACGACCGCACCAAGGAGCAGTTTATAAAACAGATTGGTTCGTGTAAGTTCAGAAAATGTATGCCAATTTCTGAGCCTATAGTGCTCACGTGGCGCGAAAAATGAAAGAAAGAGTTACTAAAGGTGAGTTACAAGACCCTCCCCCTCCCTCCCCCCCTCTCCAATACTTTTGAATTGCAGTAGCCTTTATCCAGCTACCCTAGCTGTGGTTTTGATCTTGGAATGCAGGAAAAAAGAAAAAAAAAAAAAACTCGAGGTTAGAAATCAGGAGCAGGTTGACGTGGATTCCTATATACATAAAAAGGTACAAGACGCGATCACCTCAGGTGTGTCTCTCCCAAAGTGGGAGAGTTCAGCGAAACAAGGTTCATTTTTTTTTCATTCGTTCGTTTTTTCAGCATATTTGTTTCCCCACGCTCTTCATAAAAACAAGGTAGTATCTAATATCGCGGCAGCCGTGAGAATTACCGTCAGAAATTTCTCACCGCAGTCGCCTCTGATTGGCTTAGCATGCCACCTGGAGATTCTCTGGGACAAACATTTCCTATAAACTGGGTCCTACGTTTGTTCCTGTAGCGCTGTGGTATAGCACTTGCTTTTAAACGAGAAAGCTTAGGTTCGAGTCCGGCATGGTGAAGTTTTTCTTTTGCGTTCGGAATATTTGAAGTTTTCGTTCATCGTGATTTCGTTATTGCTCTTTTTTTTTCATTCTGGTTATCAGTATACCAAGAGATCGACGTACACGACTTCTAGAATGGGCTGGATTAGGTTTAATATAGGTTGTGTTCTGTGTCGTTGGCCTGCGTTAGGTTAGGTCTGTTGCAGTTGGGCTGGATTTGGGTAGGTTATAATACGTTCGGTTAGGTTACGTTAGGTTGGGTTCGACGAGGTTAGGTAATGTGAAGTTACGTTGGGAGGGGATATTACTCAGCAACTTTTAGGCCAGCAAGCTTTACAGGAACTGCCGTGAGAATTACCCGGAGGTAGTTCTCACGGTTGCCGTGAGATTAAACGCAGTCTAAAAACAAACCATTTTTTTCTAACTGATTTTTTCCCCGCATTTCCCTAGCTTGTTAAAGTAGATTTAGCTGGTTTCAGGTGAATATGGAGATTTCAAAAATAACATTTTGCGACCAGCTGCACCAGAAGTTCACCCGGCTTCGACTTCTCCATAAATGCCACCGCTGCAGAATGGGTGCGCCCAGACATAAGGGGGCATTTGTCCAGCCCTTTGTCGTCCCAGGCTGCACAAACTGATTGATTTTGATTGTAAGGTTTCAACGCGCCGACGCAACACAGGCGATGAGGCGCGCCGTAGTGGAGGGCTCCGGATTAATTTTGACCACCTGGGGATCTTCAACGTGCGCCGTAATCTCGTACACACGGGCGTTTTTGCTTTTCGCCTCCATCAGAAAAGCGGCCGCCGCGGCCGGGAATCGAACCCGCGACCTCGTGCTCAGCAGCGCAACGCCTTAGCCACTGAGCCACCGCGGTGGGTCAGGCTGCACAAACTAAGAAGCCTTTTGAGTTTAAGTAACCCCCGTTGTTCCGCTGGTTGTGCCTGCTGTCATCGCTGTCGCTGCCGTTGTCGGAGTCAGCGAGGAAGTTAAGCCTCTTTTGCCCCTCTTTATATCCGCTTAAGGGGTTACCCTCGACTCCCAAATGAGCTCACTTAAGGGCGCTCGTCGGGCTAACGGCGCTCGGCCGTGGCGCCGGTCCGCGGAAACACAAGTCCTCGCCAACGGCTGAACAACAACGCCGACTCGCCCCAACAACCCCACCGTGCTGCGGCTGCCCACTCACCCTTCTGGCGTCAACAACGCAGTCGTTACTTCCCGTTCCTATTCCCCGCGCATGCAAATGGCCTTCTAGTCTCCGGAAGTGGCAGCTCGCTTGTTTGTGGACAACCGCAGCATTTCCGCAACCGCTCCGCAACGTGGCGCAACCGCGGCCGCAGCGGCGATCGCCTCCATTCATCGCGCCGTCCCGACCGCGACGCGCGGCGAAAGGGGTGAAGGACGGGTGATTTATGGCATATTCAGTGTCGCCCGGGCCAACCCTCCCTCCCCTTTGGACCCCGCATCTGGACGGGTCACGGCCGGAGCAAAACACAGCGGCCACCGCGCAAAAATCTCCCCCCTTCTATTTTTTCGCTTCTTCGCTTGCTTCTACGTTCTTTTTCTGACCCGAAAGAAAGGTGTCCCCTCTTTTCTTCATCCTCCCTAGTGGCCTCATCCAACATCCCTCTCTGGTTCCTTTCTTGTCCCCCTTTCTTTTCCTTTCTCTCCGGAGAGGCGAAAAAAAAAATGGGCGGCGGGGGTGGAAGTGGACGTTATTGTGGCCGTGGACACACGCGGCTGCGTGCTTGCGCTGTCTTTTTTCTCCCTGTTCTTTTTTTTATTATTATTCCCCACTGCTTCCAGTTCCCCTTTTCCTGCGCTCGGCGGGAGCGGGAGACACGATGCGTTGCGTGGAAGAGACAAAAAAAAACCCACCCCCGCAATGAAGAGAGCCACCCTCCGCGCCGCTGCCATCGCTTATTTCCCGTCGCCGCCGTGACGGAACGGCTTCGGCAGCGTCGCACGTTGGCTTCACCCCAGAGCATGTCAGTCCGGTAAAAAAGCCCGCAGGCCGAGCGGCCTCCTCCTCCTTCTCCTCCGCACTCCCTCACGCGCGCGACCTTCATTCTTTCTTTTTTCCCTCCCAATTTCCGCCGCGCATCGATGATGACGAGCCACGTAATGCGCGCACACAGACGTACAAAAATACTATGGAGAAGAAGAGGAGGAGAGAAGAAACCTTCCCGCGGGGGCGCGGTGCACGTGAGTCGGGATCAACTTGTTGGTGCGCATCCGCTTGCCAGTGAGTGAATGGATGAGTGGCGGCACTGCAACGGACGTTCTCTGAGCGCACCGGTGATGTTCTTTGTTGCAATCAACCAGTCCGCGAACAGAACATCCGAGGACGATGCCGCACGATCTGTTGACAGCAGGAGGCGCAGGCTCTGGTGTGGGTGGAATTTGACGGGTTACGGAAGAGACGACCGCAGCTCGAATTCAGCCGAGGGCCGAACGAGGCATGTGCGCTTGTGGCGGGCACACACCTGCGGTTGCCGCTCGTATGCGGTTCGGTGGACTGTCGAGGTAACGGAGTGGCTACCCAGAGACAGAACCGAAAGCGAAGGAAGAGCATTAACTCAATGTAGAGCGGAAGATTCGGAGGCAAGTAGTGGACTAGGGCAGAGGATCTCGACCATGAGTCTACCGCAGACCCCTTTCAGGCTTGCAAAAGCGATGGGGTACCCCCCAAAATTGTTGATCCATAATTGTTGATCCGTATCATAACGGCAAACAATTTGCACTTGCAGCTAAAGTCGCCCACATACTTATTCAATTTTAGCATTTTGTAGCTTAATTTTTAAGGCGACGCGTGTCATATAGGCTAACAATTTGCTCTTGCAGCTAGAAGTTACCCAAGCACTTTATAGCAGTGTATTTTGTGTCTCGCTTTTTTGCATAGTTGACATGCTATGCAAAAAGCCAACGCTTTTTAGCATAGTTGACATGCTATGCAAAAAGCCAACTTTAAAACATGTGCCCCGCGGAGAATTTGAAGTACAAGTCATGCGGCGAAGCCACCTTTTTGCATTTTGAATTAGCAGCAATGTTTGTCAAGAAAGAGATAAGAATAGCGAAAGGGGAGGGGGGGGGGGGTTAGGGAGGGCTTAGCGGATTTATGAAACGCCCTGGATGAACACCAGGATCCGCGCGTGGACCTCTCCTTTAGGGCACCGGAAGACTAGGGCATCGGTTGGAAAATATGCACGAGGATTTTTATCCTGTAGGGGGCACAAACAAATTGGTGGTTGTGGTGATAGCGATGACAATGCTGATTATTATATTATGATGATGATAGCGCGAAGGAGGAGGGGGAAGTGGGGGTTGTGGTTCGTGGATTTATTGAAGCTTGCACCTAAACGAGGAAGTCGATTCTACTGAATTAAATTGCGTTACAAGAAGATTTGCGGCGTTCTTTTTGAAGCGCATTGCTGTGAAACCAACTTCTGGGAGCAGCGGCGTACAAGTTAAGTTGTTGGTGCTTCGCTACAGAGCCGTGCCGTCTAAATGTACTGTGCCGTTGAAAACTTTTGGGGCTTCCATTTCTTGTCACTGCAGCTGCATTTTAATTGAAGCGAAATACCCCTTGAATTCGTGTAAATTTGGGATCACGGTAAAAAAGGAAAATCGGCGATTTAACTATGAAGTGTTGTACCTCAACATGATTGTATATTATTGTGCTTCTACATGCTTCGTCTCAAATATATCACTGATTTGACCGGAATGTATGGATGTGTCTCGGGGATGTAGCGGGCATGTTCACTTGTGTCAAACAAGAATTTTTACCAAATTTCCCAAGTCACACCTCTGCTCTAGTTCAGATATCGCTTTTCTTATGTAGCGCAGCATCGATCTCGCCGTCAGCCTATTTTTGACCTTGAAACTTTTTAACGGGAAATTTCAATTCATTTCCAATCACTGCACGTAAAGGTCGTGTTCAGCGGAAGTTTTACTACTACTCACATGTGGTATAGGAAACAAGAGCAACTGCGACCGTTCTTTCCAAGCTTCGCCAGAAAGATTTTTCGTGCGCCTTCAGAGACGCGGGAACACAAAGATTTATTTCAAGTCGTAACCTACATTTCTAGATATAAAGCAGCAATGATTCACATGTCTTGCTTCTCTCTATTGATTCTCTGCAGATTCTTTACAGAAATGATTCACATTTCTAAACAGAGGGAAAGATGTAGACATCCACCGCCGACATTAGTTCTTGTTATTTTTATTGGGGTCGCAGTGACTCTAGCCCCAGCGGGTCTTCGTGACGTCGCAATTTGAATTAAGCTATAGGTACAGGCGCCGTCTGAATATCACAAAATACCCGTCTCACTGTCTCACACCACTGCAGTTTCCGGAAGAAGAAATTCCTGTAAATTTACGAGAACGTGTTCCAACTACTTTTGACGGCACCTGTACGCTTTCAAACAGAACAAATGTTATTCGTTTCTGTTTCTGAAACATCTCATAGGTGCTAGTGAAATCCACGAAAACTTTACAAACTATTCCAGTAAACCATTTCCGCGCGGCCCTTCAAAACAAAGTTCAACTACCTTTCGTGCTCAGGTAAGAACAAGCTCCAATTGAATTGCATGGTCTACTATTATTTTCGTTGAAAAATGGCTAACTCATCACGCCAATTCTTGAAGCATCTTCACTAGGAGGGACTTGCTTCAGTTGAGACAATGCGCGACCTATTTACTCGCAACGTCACTTCCGGTATCGCCCACGCAGTGACGTCCGGTGTTGCTCGTCATCTTTTAATTCCACCGTTCCTTGTCACTCACAATATAAGCAGCTAACTTCCGCTTTTTTTTTTTGTTAAGGGAAGGAAAAATAATAATACAAGCTGAAACCGACGCCTCTAAACCACATGCATCTACACGTAGAAAGCGATCCTGGAGCTTTGTGGCGTTTTAGGAAGCCCTCAAAAGAAGTTCGTGATGTCTTCACTTCCCATGTCGACGAATGAGGAACTCAATGGCAATTTTATGGTTGCTTGAAGGAGGCGTATCGGGTACGGTGTCTCTTTTGCTTTCCGCGGTGGTGACAGCTAGTCTTACAGTGAGGCTTGTACGGGGGTTATCAATCAAATTCGTGCTCCCACACGTTCGCCTAGTTTCTGCCAAAAAAATACAAAAGCCTCGATCGTCGAGACGCGTACGCTGCTCTTCCCTGAGCGCAGAGACGCTTACTTCCGCCTTGCAGTCACTCTCACTTCCTGCAGAACGGTAGTGCGCATCCGTACCACCAAGGCCAGAGAGGAGGAAGACGGGTGGCAAGAGGCCCGTCGCGATATCAACACGCATGTACATTGGGCACGGTATACCCTAAAATTCGGGCCAACTTCCAGAATTAGAAGATGAACGTATGAACACCCCCGTTCCGCGGTTTGGCTTGGCCGGTCACTTCGTGTTTGTGAGTGTGTTTTTTTTCTCGAGAAATCGCGTGCGTTTGAGCGTTTAGTTTTAGGTACTGACTTTCCATCGGGGCGTTGCGGGAAAGACCGTCTGACGAGACGCCTTGGTGTTACGTAATGCGGTGAGCGTCTGCTCGCGTAGAGAAGGTTCCGTCTGCGGGAGGTAGGAGCTGGCAACTGTAGCGGCCGTGTGCGGACTATGTATGGGCTGGAACGAAACGGCGGGAAAATTGCGAAGGCATTTATAGATATAACAGGACAGGTACGGAGTGTTGCGAAAGGCCCTCGTACAGCTCTGATACAGACATGGTGCATCAAAAATAGTTTGCAATTTGAAATAATTATTCGTCAGTCTGCAGCACACACGTAGGCATCACTTTGTTCGCATTGCCGTTCTGAGCTTTTCAAACAATTCTTGATCGCTATTAAACACGGTCCAGCCTAAAACATAGCGAACCTTCCAGAAGAAGTCGTACCAGGCTGATCAATGTTACAATTTTGGCTCATGAATTGGCGTTACGGTGTGAATAAAACTCTGTAGATCGTCAAGGACGGTTTCGTAACTAAAAAAAAAAAAAATAAGGTGGTTGCTCCTGAAAGAGTTGCGGATACGGCAAACCCAGATGCGGCGGAGAGAACGTGAGTTCTCTCCTACCTGCCAGCAGGACAGGATGCGACATCATTCGACTCCGCAGCAGGTGTGTGGCGTCATATATATCGCTGGTATACCGGCCCGCGACATCGATGTTCTAGCCTGCTTTTATGTCATTGCGCTCCGGACGTCGCACGTCATCTCCCCAACGTTCCGTTGCATGGCGCTATACTTATATGGAAGTATAACGTCACAGCAACGAATAAAGTGCACATTAATCGGCGTTCTAAATGCGGGCGTTTCTTGACCCCAAACTGAACAATTTAGGGACATCGAGATACACTCTCTGCGTTTCTTCATTGATTCGCAGAGATATTTTGGTTTAATTAACCGCGTATTTCCTGTGTTCAGGCGCATGAACTCATTCTACCCCGAGCGGTGCCAACTGGGCTAGCTGTAGCACATGTGTCATTCTTCTACGCGCAACTACGTTCGTTCGTAAGTGTGCGTGCGACACCAGTAATTAACGATCACGTTTCCTGGATAATAGCACCGAAAGTTGAATGCTTCGTGAGAGTAAAAATTCGGAGTAATGATTTTGATCTTGGTATTAGCATACGTATGTTGTGGAATTATTGAATTGTGTTTGAACCGTTTTCATCTATTGTACATCTGACGGTTAAGGGAGGATACAAATGCTATAGCTAACTTTCGACACGCCAGTGCTGCGTTGTGTTTATGGTATTTTTTTTTTTTTGTGCATCCGGCCGGTGAAACATCACCGCGCTAAGCCCAAACCACTATTTCGCGCGGAGCCACGACAGAGCAAGCATTCGCATACTCAAAAAAATAAAAAATGGTGTTTTACGCGCTTACGCGCCTCATCTACACCTGGGTCTGAGGCGCGCCTTAATATAGGGTTCCGGATTAATTTCGACCACGTGGTGATCTTTAGCGTGCGCCGAAATATCGACACACCGGAGCTTCTCGTTTTTCACTTCCCATAAAAAAAGACAATGAAAAAAAAAACAGCAGCCATGGTCGGGATCGGACCAGCGTCCTTGGTCTCAGCGGTCCTCTACATCTAAGAAGGTAAAGAAAAAGGGTGCAGAAGCATTAAATAATTAGAACGCATGTATTTCTGTTTATCGACTCACTTTTTTTTTTCCAGAAGGCTACTTTAAGTGCATCATTTATGTATCTTGTAAAACAGTTTCTCCAGTCCAATCCCCCTGAGTAACTATGAGTCATACCTCTGGCACCACTACCACTTTTTTTATTGCCATATTTGGGCACAACATTGAACCAAAGAAACAAAACAAAGTAACAATAAAAACTGCTAGCCAAAAACCACGCTAGCAGAAAGCGGCTAAAATTGCTTCAGGTTCGTTAGCGTCTCCATCACGGACAGCCACTCTGGAGGGTCAGGTTGAGCCCGCCGCACTCCAGTCATCAATCGCATAGAATTAGCAAAATATTCTTTCGAGCGTTCAGCAGCAACGTCACGATGACGTATCGCCATACGCTGCTCTGGCACCACTACCACCGCGCGTGCCAAGGCAGCGCTGCCGCTCCAAGCATCAACACACATCCGCACCGCACTCGCTGGCTGCAATCGGCGGCACTGGGTGCGGGTTTACCGCGGCCGACCTAACGACTTGACGACACGAGCTCGGAGAGCCGACGTAACCGTGCCGCAACAAACTGTCACCATCGCATCCCGAGGCCTGGATGCGTTTTTTTTTTTCTTCTTCTTTCCGCGCGGATGCCCGGTATGGTCGTTACGGGGCGGGAAGAAAGGGAAGAACGGGGGAGGAGGGCTGATGGCCAGGGTGCAGGGGGCGGCCAGCGGGTCGTGGGAAAACCCCTTGCCGGAAGCGGGATCCCGTTCCGGAATGCCACCAGGAAATGCACTCCTCGCCCCTGCCTGCTGCGTCCCCCCCTACGCAGGGAGACGCCTTCAGCTCCGAGTCCGAGCGTCTGCGGCGGACAGTCGCCGCTTCCCGCAGACAGTGGGTCCTCGGCCGCGGAGGAGGCTCGGGGTGCGACGCCACATGTCGCCGCTCTACGGCCGTTCCGAGCTGCCGGGAAAGGGTGCTAAAGGCAGCTCGTAGCTCCCATGGCGATTGCATATGCTATGGCGACCTTGCCCCTGCAGTTGAAACTCAACCCAGCGAATCCCCCCTTTTTTAGGTATTTATCAGTCACTAATGAGCGAAATTGTATTCCTCGGCACCAACCCTGAGCAGAATACATTGTTTCCAGATCTCATGATGTCCCTGATATAACGGAGTAATGTGCTTCTCCTGTATGGCCTCTTTCGCCACGTGTCTTCTCTGCCATGTTTTCATACAGCAGCCGCTGTGGTTTGTACGCCATGAAGAACTGGCGGCGATTGAGAACTGGTTTATAAAACAGGTTTTTCACTGCGTCTGCTCCATCTGGACGAAAACTCGCTCACCAAAAAAGAAGAGTGCAAGCCCATATCTCCTAACCTCTCCCCTTTGACTATCGTACCTCTGCCTCTGATCGAGGCAGACGTGCTAAAACTTTTACAGCTGAAATAATTTTTGCTCGTTATACGGCCCTTAGCCAATTCGATCATACGATTTTACGGAAAGATGCAGATGTCATCATCATCACTATGATGATGATCATCATGTTTATGTCGGCTGCAGACAGTTTCTTCCATAGACACAGTTTCATGCGTTGTACACACTCTTTATTTGTCACTACATTTCCTCATCTCATCCCTGTATGGAGTTCCCTATGTTTCCCCTACGTCTATACTCGGGAACAAGTTAAGAATCGCAATAGCTCATGTACGGTCGCTCGTTCCCTATCCCAAAGCGTAACTCCGACCCTTCCCTTTTCATGGTTTAAGGCTTCAAGCAATTTGTGTCGGGGCTTTCCTTGAAATACCACCCGGGATTTTGTTCCCTGCAGGTAAGCACATACATTCACCTTTAATCCACGTCCTTCCCGCAGAAGGGATTGCGAGGAAATTTTTCTCAAACTGTAATAATATCCCGTTCGTCTCCCTTTAAACTTCGCATTCAAATACATTCAAATGATGCAAGGATGGGGAAGAGAAGGGGAAAAAAATGTTGCACAGAAGCCGGAATCTAAAGGAGCATCGGAGAACCAGTTTGCCAACCACGATTATCTCTTGTCCATTTTAATCATTGATCCCCGTGCGGGTTCCGGGACGAAACTTTTGGAACGTGCTCGGACCTCTCGAAAGTAGATTCAGCCGATATCGGTCGAAGGCACGGCACAGAAGCGAGCAAACGAAGGTGGAAGGAAGTAAGCCGCACGTTCTTGGCGGGCCCTTGGAACGTGCACGGGCCCATACGAGGAGCTTCGGTTTACATGCCGCGGCCTATAGATATATATATTTACATACCCTGGCCGGGAAGCTGCGGGCAGCGAAAAGGGACAGCGGCCTCTCGAAGAAGAGAAAGAGCGTCGTAGAGTTAAAGCCCTCCGCTCGTAGGCTGCCTTTTATCACCCTTCAGCGCGGATTCGGATGGCCAATTAGCGGCTTGAACGGTTAATGCATCCCCGGAATAATGCAAGGATTTGGAGGGCCGCTGCGAATCGGCGTTGCCTCCATTAAAAGCTCATCAGGTGCCTAAGAGGCGATCCGTGTTCTCGGGTCCGGGCCCCGGCTCGCCTCCACTCGAGCCCTTCTGGGCCGCTGGGGACGTTGAAGGGCGCGAGGGGGGGAGGTGTGCCGCTGCGCGCTCACAGGTGCTCGCGTGGCCGGCTGCGCCTGCGCTGTGGGCCTAGTCGAGATTCTCAGCTTGGTCACGTCTGGGCAGAGTTCTTTCAGCGCTGTGTACGGCGAAGAACGGTGCGATCTATCGGGAATACGTATACCATGTATGTGCGCGTTTTCGACGTTCACACCGATAATAAAAACGGATAAAACTCTGCCGAATTGGGTTTTAACCGAAAAGGGTCGATTTCTGCAGCCTCCGAGGGCACAGGGTTTAGAAATTAGGCAGTATACGTCCGCGCTGTGCAGTATAAAATGTTAGCAGTGGCTTAACAAAACGCGGTAGAAGCGCATAGCGTGTTGAAATAAAGGGCTGTGTAATGATGCGAAACACCCGAAGTGTGCATCTTCTGCGCACCGTGTGCTGCAGAGGGCACACCGGACAAGCCTTCTCAGTGTAGCTTTTTTCTGGCGTAGAAGATAATCAACACGAGTTTGTTTTGCTGTTTTGTGAAATCTCGGAACTCGCGATGTCCAGATGGTTGAAGAAAAAGTTGAAGATCCTTTCATCTAACGAGAAAGATGGATGCAACGCGAAGCTGAGTCAAAGTGCAGCTTGAGTTAAAGTCAAAGTTCAAGTCCAAAGTGCTTCGACCGTGTCGTAATGGCGCAGTCGGGTAGACGGCGGCTTCGTAACGCTGTAGGGTGCCAGGTTTGATTCCACGGCCACGGAGAAGCGGTTTTTTCTTCTTGGGTCTCTTGATGGGCCTCAGCTTGTCATCATCGTCGTTTTGGGAAACCCATTGGTAAAAGCGTTTTGGTGACGGGATGGTCACCATTAGTGAAGAATACAAAGCTTCGCTTTAAAAAACACCCACGGTATACTGCGGGCGAATTCAGAACCGCGCTCTTGTAACGACAGTGGTCATGACTACTACGTTACTGTCATGTGTGTATTCTATATAGTAAGGTCAGATATAGTTCGACCTCAGTCGCTCAAAATTGTGCGTGCACATTTTTTTTTTTGTTTTTTTCATTTCCGCTCCCATTTGATGAAGGGGTGATCGGTCAACGACTAACACGTACACTGTTCCCCGGTTTGCCGATGCGTAAAACTTCCCAGCGCATAAATGTGGGCTAGTTGGTTCGAACTGCAAAACATGGCAACGCGTTAAAGATGGGCCAATATAGAAGAGACCACACAGGACTAGCGCTAGTCCTGTGTGATCTCTTCTATATTGTCCCATCTTTAACGCGCTACTTAACCATGTTTTGCAGTAAAACTTCCAATCGCCTCCATTGTCCCCGTTCGTCCTCCTTCGCACCTCTGCACTATAGCTTCTCCTTGCCATCAAGGGGAGGGTCGCAAGGGCCCCTGTTTCAATCAAGAGGTATTTTCTCGGCTGTGCATGTTGCGTAGCCTTTCTATGTTTCTGAGAAATGTAGATGTGTGTTTACAGCCCCCGAGTTTTAAAATCTCGAAGGGGGAAATTTGATACTTGGCATTTAACGTTAGAGCAGACGGAGCAATGTAAGCACGCTTCTTGTTGTTGCTGCTGTTTTGAGTCCACAGGCAATCAGCGACAGCCCTTTTTTGTCCAGCACAATTGCGTAAGCCGACCACAGGCGGGGTCTATGCGCAAAGGTCGAGGCATTTTCCGAGTATTAGTACATATTGTATTTCACGGGGATAAGTTTCCAACAGGGAAAATGTTACGTAGGCATATATCGGGTGGCCCTAGGCATTTAGACGCTGCAACCTATCCCTTCTTTTCAACCGTGGAGGCAATCAGCGGCATCCTTTCGTCGCATTAGTTGCGTAAGTAACACGTGGAGAGAATTAGAAAAAGTAAAATGCCCCTTTAAAGTTGGCTTGACTAACGAACCCAAATGCATCGCAAAAACGATATTTTCTCATGGGAAATGCAAGCACTGTTATGCGAAAGTGCGACCGCCTTAGGGCCTTTATTTTGTATCCCTATAGACCGCTATACAGCGAGCCCATTCAAAGTGGGCTTTATTACTATACACAAATGCGTTGCTAGAAACACGGTTTTTCAAGAGCAATATAGGCATTCTGATGTCGATGAAGACCCTAGGGCGTTTTTATAATAAATGCCTCCATAAGACTCTATGCTTCCTTAGTAAACGCTAGCCACACAGCTCCTTTACGTCTGTTTCACCACTATACACAAATGCATTGCTGGTAAAACATTTTTAGGGGAAATAAGATATAAGCGGTCGCAAAATATCCCCGAGGGCCTTACCGAGCGAATGCCTCGAATAGTCACGAACGGCTGTATATGGTGTATATATGTGGGTAAGGATATTACACTAGACGTGTAAGCGCGTCGCCCAACAAGACTACCCGCGTCGTTTCCGCTCGGGCAGCGCAGACAGAGAATTTCGTCGCGAGCTCGCAGCGGGCACGTTCGCGGCTGCAATGCAAATTTACGCGTCCTTTGACGACCAACTTCTGCGAATACACCCGGCACCATAGAATGCAGCGCGTACACGTGTAGGCCAATATTTCAAGTTTATATACGCTTCCTGTTCGGGACGGCGAAAATAACGGCGACCAAGATAAAAATACGGATGCACCTAAGAGGTCTGTCTGTGTTTGCCGAAGAGCGGTGTGGCGAGGGGGCCTTTGTGGAGGTTGATGGGGAGGGGGATAGCAGTCGAAGAAAGGGGGGGGGGGGTGTGGAGCGCATTCCCGACAACGTGGTTTACGCGGTGGCCCGAGGCCTAAGCATGCCGGGGTCGAAAACTTTTCAACTATGTTCACCGAGGGTAAAGGTTCGGGGAGAGGGGGTTGTCTCTGAGGTCGACTGGAAAGGGGAGGAACAGAAGGGAGGGAGGAATCACGTAACCGGGGAGGAGAAGCAACAGAATAAAAAAGAGGGCTGGTTAAAAAATAAACTGGGAATACGGAACAAGATGGCGAGATGGAAAGCAGCGAGCCGAGGAAGAAGGGGGATCGGCGGGGAGTTGTCGAGTATTTCCACTGAGAGGGGCACCGCCGGAGTCGGGATGCTTGCGTCACGAGGTCGTTGGCCTCTGCCGGCGGCCGCCCTCTCTGATGATGATTCCTGTTCAACTTTTTTTCACTTTTTCTGAAAACGTCCCCTCTCTTCTTTTTCCTTCTTGGAGCTTCTTTTTAACTTGCGGATTTTCGTCGAACACAGGGGTGCTTGTTTTGTTTCCCAAATGGGCATCGTGCAGCCCTTGAGGCTTAAAAACAGGAAAGGGACGTCGGGTGGAGCGGACAGCTGAATAGGAGAGAAAGAGGATACTGAGAATCAGGGAGGACGGAAGGGGGAGGGGGATGGTTGCGTACAGTTGCGGAGCACGCCTGCGCTGTTATGCACCGCTTGTTGCGCCACATTGTGGTATAGTATGTGTGCGTTTGTGCGTGTGTGTGTGTTACGTTTCGTGACGGTTGCGCATGCTTCTTACGTGCCTGGAAAAGAAGGATGTTCCGAGGGGGAGCAACCCGTCGCGGCGCACATCCCCCCCCCCCTCCCCTCGCCCAGTAAATGCGTTGAGATCCAAAGCCGGTCCTGTATTACCGGTTGTGGTAGAGGAGTTTGGTCGGTCTTGTCGAAAAAATGCATTAAGACAGAGCGGCAAAATGGCCGGCCCCTTGGAAGTCCCGCAGTGAAGCGGCGTTCGCCCGACCGGAGCACGTTAAAGGAAGATAGATAAGGGGTCACGCGATTACCTTCGCGAATTTTCCGACCTACAGTGCGACGACCTCTCGCGATTCCCGTTATGCGGTGCAGTAACGCCGTCTGCAAGGCTGTGATGCTGGCCGACCGCGAAGAAGAATTGGTGGAGTATGGCAGTATAGTCAAGTGTAAACGAGATGGCCCGGTGTAGTCTACATAGACTTGTCACGAAGGCAGAAATGCGTGTGCTCATGAGTGCTGTTGGTGCCGCAAAAACTTGATGGGCTCGACGTGGTTACATATTGAGGCAACAGATCTCAGCATCAGGGACAGCTGATACCCTTGGAAGTAAGCAACTTTGAGGGGTATAAAATATTGTTTTTTATTTTTAATTTCAGTTCAATGGAATGACATACATATATATGAACTTGGAATGTACATGTATGTATGTATGTATGTATGTATGTATGTATGTATGTATGTATGTATGCATGTAGGTATGTATGTATGTATGTATGCATGCATGTAGGTATGTATGTATGTATGTATGTATGTATGTATGTATGTATGTATGTATGTATGTATGTAATACGCGTTGGCTGTGCTTGTGCGCTCGCAGCGCGTATGACCATACATACACGGATGTAACCAGGCGTGTCGTTTCCCTTGTCAATGAAGAACTTCCAAATTTCAGTCGCCGCCCGTTACGCAAAATCTCGCAGAACGTAAGAGGCACGGCGCTACACGTGGAATTTGAATGAACGGTTGCTGCTAGTTGGTCAGCTCGTGAATTTCCACTTATTCCAATGTGCGCGGAAATCCACTGAAATGTTATTCTCTGAGTTTTTCCTATTTCAGTTGCCATCACATCACAGATGAGTCTTGCCAAGAGATTGTGATGACTGTAAGCCGCAATTGAATTTAGGGCTTGTAGAGCCCTAAAAATTATTTGAACAAACTAAGGGCACACATTACTTTGGAAACCAGGTTTACCGATAAATATCGCTCATCGCTGTTATACCAAGTGGACCCGTACCTTGCATACCCTCTTACGTCTCATCTCGGTCGTTCGGTCGACACGTTATTACATCGCCTTCGTCTTGACGTAGCCTACACCAAGAAATTCTTTACCGTATTCGATTCACTGATGACACCTGCTGTGCTTGTGGACACCAAACTGAAGATGTGCTTCATGTCCTAATTGAGTGCCCTCTATATGCGACCGAGCGGAAAAAAATTAAGTGACAAGCTTAGCCTGCTATCTCGGACACCCCTATCATTGCCGAAACTGTTGGGTCCGTGGGACAATGTACGCAACCAAACGAAAGCCTTCCTTGCCTTAAGGAAGTTTTTTCAAGTGACGAAGATGTGCGAACACTATTAAATGCGTGTACATTCCTCTGAATGGGTGTGGAAACACACAAGGGTGTATGTATATTGGTGAAAGTATCTGTGTCGCATCGTGGATATTTTGTATTGCTTGTAAAAAAATGTATATAGGTTTTTTTTTACTATATTCCGCTGCTGTAAGGATGCATGTGTATATATATATGTGTGTGTGCTTGTGTACTCTACAGAGAAAGTAGTTACTGAGTGCGCATGCGATCTTTCAGCTGCTGCTGTCCGAATGTACTTAATCTAACCTTGTGGTTCCTTAGGGCAAGTATTGTACCTTTTGTATACTCCAATGCCTGGAGTAGCCAGCTCCTGTTTGGGTTGGAGCTAAACTCTCCAATAAATAATTGTTTCTCTCTCTCCCTCTCGCAGAACGTCTTGGTAGTAAACGCGTCTTCTCTTCCTCGGGGTATTCAGCGCCGATCCCTTCGCACACCTTAAACACTACACCTTTTCGGCTTTGGCCTTCTTTGGAAGGGCAGCTAAGAAGCCAAGAACCATCAGACTCCGTTCGCCAACCGTTCCCTTGCGGCGCACACACACACACAGACGCACGCCCACTCGGAAAGCGAGCAGCGCACCCATTACGCAAGGGTCTGGAGTCTCCCTCGCGAGGCAGGGTGCATATGTGCGGTCAGAGCCCTGCTCTCCCGAGAGCCGAGTGGGGCCTTCAGGGAGGACGCTGCAGTGATCAGCATGCAGGCAAGCAGGCAAAGCGCGGCTTCCGCTCCGGGCGCGGTGGTGGTCGGCCGTTCACCGCAGCAGCGCACTGCGGGCGGCGGTGAGAAATAGGCTCGCCGAAGAAGAGCCTCCCGCCGCAGGAAGCCGTTCCGCGGGAATCCGAACGCGGTTCCCGGAACGGGATCCTGGCTCCGGGTTCCGCGCATCCGCTCGTGTCTGCGCAACCGCTTGCGCGCGCGCCCGTGTATACAAGCGGTTTCACAGCAGCATGGCGTCAGCCTCTTTCGACAACGCGGCGCCCTTGTATAGGCGGACGGAGCACGCAGTTGTTTATGGCTGGCCTATTTAACTGGTCCGGTCTGGGCTTTATTACGCGATCGTGTTGAAGTGCCACAGCGCAAACAGACGAAGGACAGAGGTAGCGAGTCAGCGCCCGTCTTGTGTAGTCTTCCTCTGTCCTTCGTGCATTTCCACTGTGACACTTCAATATAAACAACCGCCAACTCGTCCAACCATCCACCGAGTTGTTTATTACGCGGTATGACGCCTTGAGAAGCCAACCTTTGTTTTCATCCTATCCGAGCTGTACTATATAATCTTTGAAACGGCGAAATGCTAACCGGTCGGCATGGTAACTGCGTGTATCTGCGTCTCCTAAAAGCCGGCTAGTTAAGGATATAAGTGGTTGCCTTGCCGAAGATCTCTTGGTATATAAAGGGTGATATTAGCGATGAAACCTGGGTGTGGATGAAAGGGTACTTTGCTCCGAGAAACTACCAAACATAGGTCGGCGTACTCACTCGTGAGTACACTCATTTATACTCATTTGTACTCAAACTCACGAGTGAGTATGATGATGAGTGATCACACACCCAGAAAAAAACAGTGAGTACGATGACGAGTGAGTACAGGGGTAAGTCCACTACTCGTGAGTACAGTACTCATGAGTACTCTACTCATGAGTATGAGTACTCATGAGTACAGTATTCATGAGTATGAGTACTCATGAGTTTGAGTATTCATGAGTATGAGTACTCATGAGTACACAACACTCATGAGTACACAACACTCATGAGTACACAGCACAATACTCATGAATACTGTTTTTGCGAGTGCTTGCACTCTTGAGTATATGCACTCCTGAGTAGTGCAAACAGTAGTGCAAACAAGAAAACGGACGACAAAAGCTGCCACCCGAAGACACGCAGAAAAACGCAGTTTACGGCCACGGCTGCACCGTTAAGCCCCGAGCTCCCCTGAGCCCGACCCGGCCTGAGAACAAGAGAAGACGCCAGACGCAACGCGAGTGCTTACGTTCCGTTTCGCTTTCTTACATGTACTTGCCTTCGCGCAGTAAGCCGCCCAACGACAGTGCACCGCGTCAAACGTTTTCTTCCTCTGTCCTGATTTATATGTAACCTGTGTTTTTCTAATCAATTAAACAATTTATTTTTTCTACTTAGTTTTTCATTCGAGCTACGACCTAGCTAACAGTGCAGATAAGTTGATTATTCGTGAGTAATACAAATTGAGTACTCATGAGTACAGATTGAGTACTCACGAGTGCAGAATGAGTAGTACTCATGAGTGCAGAATGAGTAGTACTCATGAGTACAGATTGAGTACTCATGAGTACAGATGACTACTCATGAGTACAGATTCAGTACTCATGAGTACAGATTGAGTACGAATACTCGTGAGGACAAATGAGTTTGAGTACAAGTGAGTACGATTACAAATGAGTATTTGATGAGTGAGTACGAGTGATTTTGTGAACAGACGAACTTTTTGAGTCTGAAAGTTTGATTGAGTACAGCGTGAATGAAAAAAATAGTGATTGAGTTTGAGTTAGTTCTTTCTGTTTTGCCGACCTATGCTACCAAATAACGATTTCAATTGCCTCTTGCTGCAAGTGCGCGCAAGAGATTTCACGGGTATTAAGCTTCATGCACTTCACATGTATAATGGCGATAATGAACTGAAACTGAGAAGTGCTGCCGAGCATACAACATCTTACGAAGCCTTCACCTGTTGCTGTACCTGACCTATTATTTAACCATGAACTAATACTTGTGTGCCGGTCCGAGTTCCGTAGAGCGGTCGAGTACTTAACACACGTCATGCTCACCGTTCTGCTAGCTCAAATGGACGCTGCGTTTTGTGTTTAACTCCCGGCCCTCGTTCTGTTCCATGATAGTGTGACCGCAATACCTCACAACTTCATCTGAGTTTTCATATATCCAATTTTATATTTTAACTTGAACATTTTTTTCATGGTCGAACGGTGGAGGGGAGTGTTTGTGAACGGAATGGCGTGATGTTGGGTTCCCCTATTTTCAGGCAATCGCATGAGAGGTCGCCTGAGCCCATTGATAGACTGGGGAGACTGGAAGGACTAGGGTGCTGAAAAAGAAAAAAAAAAATCCCGGGCCATCTCCACTTACGCGAAACCTGGTGAGGGGCGAAGCATGAGTATGTATAGGTGTATTCTTGGCGCCTTGGCATTTTTGCCAACAGAGATGAAACCGTTGGGGGGTAGAGGTATACAGCTTTGCTGTAAAAGTCTCCTGTCTTTGAAGCATGAAGCTCTTTAGCGCGAGGCGTAAACGAGTGTCCCGGTGTTGTTTTTTAGTACGCGTTACGTTCCAGCGTGAGGCGTAAGCGAGTTTCCCGGTGCTTTAGTACCGTGATTATATGAGACGAACGACGATTACGACGACGACGACAGGAGACGCCAACAGCCCTAGCCCCTAAAGGGCTTCGCCCGGAAAATACCTCCACACTTTAGTGCTACCAACGGGAAGAACATCCTGAATATCCTAGAAACCGCGATATATTTATGCTTTCCAGATGGTACTATTACTCAAGAAGGAACCTTAGTGACAACGCGACTCTCTCTCTCTCCCTCTTCCTCCTCTCCCTCCCCCTATCTCTCTCTCTAACTCTCATCTCCCTCCCTCTCTCTCTGTCTGAGTTCTATTTCGCGCATGAGCACCAAGACATCTTGGCGAAAGCTGGTATAATAAACAATGCGTCAAGAAATCTTGGTGCAGAAAATACGGTGCATTTCGTGCATATTGTCATAGAAAAGGCATCTGAAATACAGACGTGGGCATTTACCTGGGCTGCACGCATTAAACAATTAATTCGCTTGCTTCGCAATTTTCTTACTCTGGATGACCTGGGGCGAAACTTTGTGCTGCGCCAAAAAAAAAAAAAGTAATTTCCGCGAATACTCGTTTCCCTCACATTACGTGCCGCCATAAGAAAAATGAATGCCGTACAAGAAAGCTAGCTTCACAGGCTACAGGTTCCAGGAAGACCGTTGCGTGTATATGGACCAGTAAATTGTCAATAGAGAGCAACTATACGCCTTGCTAACTCCACTTGACTAAGGCTTCAAAAAGTCCGTGGTAATGTATGAGCCCGGGAAAAACAAACAGGGCGACATAAAATCCAGCAGCTTGGAGTAAACGAGATACTTTAAGACCTCACGGACCGCCGGCCGCGCTACTCAGGGCCTCCATTTTACGTGTCTATCTTTATTTATTTGAAGCCCCGTTCAAGCCATGGTTCCATGAAAAATAAGGGATATGAGAGCATCTGAAATTGAAGGCAAAGCGAGAGAGAGAAAACAAAAAGAAAGATTACCGAAGCAATCAACCAAACAACGAACGCTGCAGTCTCCAAAAGTGTGGGATTCTGCGCACATTTAAGCCGCGGCCATAACGGCACTACTAAAAAAAATTGTGAAAAATCGGGAGGACGTTGGGCGAGGGCCGGGGTGTCAGCCAGACTCTCCGATGCAGTGGCGAGCTGCTTTTCCTCGAAATCGCGGAGGTTGCAGCGGCAGCAGGGACGACTGCAGATTGCCTGATTTATCCCTCTTCGACTCTCTTTTTTGAGCGCGATTTCTTTATCGCGCGAGGGGCCTGTTTGTACGTCGTCATCGTAGTTCAGTCGAAAGCAGGGGCGGCGGAAGCTGCGGAACTCTGCTCCGCTGTTGGAACCGTGGTTCACAAAGTCCCGCGAGGGGTATGACGCGGCACAAAGCCTTAAAAAATAAGGCGGAAACATTTATTTCTCCTTCCCCGACAAAAGAAACGAGCGAGCGTGAGAGCGGTGGATGACGGGAGGAGGCGAAATCGGTGGTTATGGCAAACAACGCTTTCAGCGGCGGGGCTGCGCTCCGGGGTGCGAGGCGCGCCGCGCGGCACACGATCGGCACGAGCCCGGGGTGGGGCCCTCGGGGCTCGGGGTAGGGGAAGGAGAAGTGCCGGCATCCCGACGTGAGGAGGAGGGAAAGCGCGCGAGACCGACGACGACGACGAGGAAGCGATGCGGCCTTGCACAATGCCTCGCGGGGCGAGGCAGATGGGCGCGCAATCCCCGACGTAACCTCTTTTATGCGGGTTACGGGACGCGCCGTAAGCACCCAGCGAGTTCGTTCATCCCGCGCTGCAAATCCCCGAAGAGAGAGGGTGCGCCACGTAACGGCCCGCGCCGTCGACCCCGCTGGCGAGAGGAGCACAGGTTGAACCGCGTGTCAGGACCTCGTCGTCGGTTCGCCCGAGAACGCCGAACCTCAGGTTCACCAGGCGCAGCGATACGGGTGGTCATGCAGGGATGTCTTCTTATTCGGCCGGCTCTGTAAAGTCGGGGACGGTTCCCAGTGTCTCGAGTGCTCGGGACAGTTTGATTGATTGATTGATTGACTGTAGGGTTTAACGCGCCGACGCAACGCAGGCGATGATGCGCGCCGTAGTGGAGGGCTCCGGATTAATTTTGACTACCTGGGGATCTTTAACGTGCGCCGAAATCTCGTACACACGGGCGTTTCTGCTCTTCACCTCCATCAGAAAAGCGGCCGCCGCGGCCTGAAATCGAACCCGCGACCTCGTGCTCAGCAGCGCAACGCCTTAGCCACTAAGCCACCGTGGCGGGTGCTCGGGACAGTCCGAGAACACGGACAGTCTGCAGGATGTATGCGAGTTCTTTAGCGACCACTGTGAGAGCGGTTTGAGCTTTCGTCGCATGTGAGCCATAGGAAAAATATAGACGTTGTGGACTATACTGCCGTGGATTAAATACGGGCTAGAACCAGCTTCTTGGAGAAGATGTTGCAGGTTACAAACATGGCATCATAAGCTGGTAAATGAACAGAACAAAAATGAGCGGGCATTTTTTTAAAGCGAAACTATATATGTCTGACTGATTCGTCCGTGATAGCAGCAAACGCACTGCAGGTAAGCCAACTTTTTCTGACGCTGATGATGATCATGAAGCGCCTCAAGAAAAAAAAAACGCGTCCCGTGGTCGGAATCGAACCTGCGTTCCTCGCGTTATGGAGCCGACGTCTATCCGATTTCGCCACGGTCGAAGCAGTTTGGATTTGGAGGGGAATGCATGGACGTGCAAATTTAAAAAAATCTGGCACCCCTCCGTCTAATGACGACGATGGTTGAACGCGAAGCTTTCTTCGAGCGAAATCGAATGGCAAATGGTCAAAGTCAAAGCCAATGCGATCAAAAGTCCGAACTGAGTGCGAGTCAATGTCAAAGCTTAACGATTCAAAGTCCAAGCTCATACGAAAACCAACGAATCCTTCACGAGAAAATTTCGCGTTCAACCACTGTCGTCGTTTAACGGACAGGCGCATGATTTTTATAACTACGTTGTATATCGTCTTGATGCCGGGAATATTGTATGCTTACACAAAGAAAGACCAAAGGATGACGGAGCTACTCAACTGAACGTCGATCGCGAGTGGCTGTGTGATCAGCCCTATGCATCAACAATGAAGGGTGGGAGGGCGCTAAAACCCACCCAGAAAAGCAGAATGGTCAGGGCTGACAACAGGCGCCTTTAGCAGATCGTCGCGGCGATGTCGTCCTTTCGGCCGACGAGTGCCAACGCCAGAGAAAAGCAGAACAAAACACCGACTAATTCCTTCGTCGGGCCGTAGCTGTGCCTCGTCTGATTAGCGTCGGAATAGACGTGACGGCCTTTTTTCTGCCAACCGCAGTCGTCTCGGCTTCAAGGCACGGGCCGCGAACGCAGAACCGTTATTCGGGATGCGCGGCATACCACGCGGCACCGTCGCCTGTCGTCTTCCCGACACTCATGTTGCTCCGACCCTGTTCCTCCGGATTCCTGCATGGCGGGGAGAAAGAGGAGGAGAGGAGGCACTCTGGCATGCCTCTCCGGAGGCTGCGGTGGCACACAGTCACTAGGCCGCCCCCCCCCCCCCCCCCCCCCCTCTCTCTCTCTCTCTTGAAAGGGCCTGTCAACCTGGCCACTTTGTAGGCCCGAGCGTAACGTTGGGCCCGAGGGCAGACCAGACGCGATAATCACGGCTCTGACGCGGGCGAACGCCTGACGAAGACTCGTTGAGAGATCTTGCCCCGCTAGACGGTTCGTGGTTGGTCCCGTTGTACGCATTCACCGTGGTTATGCGGATTTCTATAATGAAGCCTGAAGAGCCAAATGCGTGACACCGTTACCTCATCTATCTACTGAAGCCTGTAATGGGCGACATGTCTCCTCGTTCTAAATTACAGTGAACATTCATTATAAGCGGTATTTCGGTGAAAGCGGAGATGATTTGCTTAATGTGCGCCGTATTGGGGACAATGAAACACTCTGAATAAAGCGACATTTCTGACAAAGCGATTTTGTTATAACGGGGTTTTACTGTACTTGATTCCGGACAGTTCAGTAAGATAGTTAAGTTGTGAACGCGACCTCACTCATCACTTTGCTGCTCGTCGAGGCGCAGTCCACAAAATTGAGATCCGTGGTCAACGATATGTGCGGGGTATAAGGTGGAGCTAAAGAAATGGTGTTTTGGTCCCCATTCGGCAGAAGCCGCGCTGTGTATGGCACCAGAAATCATGACCAAGGTCAAAACACGGGTACTAATGAAGCTTAATAAATAGATTTCACAGCAACAAATCATAACGCGGCTTTCAGTGCCGGCTCAAATTTATTTGCGTTCTAAACCATACGCATCCCCATAAAAATACGGCTTAAAGCATAGGCGATCGATCGAAAGCACTATTATTCCATTTATAAACGACCTGCAGAGCGGGACGTATACAGAAGAAATATGATGGTGCGGCATCCTGCTTCACGAAGGAAGTCTTCAATGCCCAAAGCCGATGTCAGCTGCCATCATCAATCTTATGCCGAGCAACACGATGTTCTCCGTCGCATTCCACGAATCACTCAATTCTTGCACAGAATATCTTGCGCAGAATAAAAGTAAAACAAATGGCGTGTGTATTGATATTTGTGTCAGTATAAGGTATTTGTCAGAAGAGAGCGGAGTGGGTCAGGGAACAAACGCGTGTTAAGGACATACTAGTGTAAATTAAGAAGAAATGGACGTTGGCAGGGCATGTAATGCGAAGGCAAGATAACCGTTGGTCATTAAGGGTAACCGAGTGTATCCCAAGAGAAGGCAAGCGGGGCAGGGGGCGGCAGAAAGATAGATTGGCACATGAGATCAAGAAGTTTGCGGCAGTTGGCACAGGACCAGCGTAGTTGGAGATTAATGAAAGAGGCATTTGCCCTGCAGTGGGCGTAGATATATATACGCCCACTGCGGGGCATCGTCAACACCAGCCTATAGGCTGGTGTTGACGATGATGATGAAGGATAACAAAAAGCTTGAAGAGACAGACGCCTGTCTTATTTAAAGGGGGGGGGGGAGGAAGGGGGACTGACAGAGATTTATACCAACCGGGGCAGTTACGGATACACCGGCTGCATGACACAACGCAGTTCTGTGAACATACCTTTGTCAACGAAACGATTAATGCCTCTTCTGGTGGTGTTGTCACAACAAGCGAGTAATATATGCTGTTTCACTTCTCTGACCTTAAAAAATGTTATGTATGACATGCCATTGTGTACCTGGCGGCATGAGTGTATACACATAAGTCTTTAAGTGTGCCCTGACGGTTGTTTAGGCGAAAGAAACAAAAACTTCTTCGCAACTCACACCCCAATGATTGAACAACCGCAGGGTCCAAAGCTTCGCCTATCAGACTTAGACCAGCCCACCCATCTTGTGTCCTATATACCATTTTGAGCACTGACGCCTAAGTTTAATGTGACGTCTCGTGATGCAAATCCTCGAAGAACACAGCTACATGTACAGATGCCTACATAAGTATTTGGAACAAGGGTTTCTGAATATCACAAAATATTTCTCTTACTGGCCTAATCACACTCATTACCAGTTTACAGAACGTAGTGTCTAGAGTGTCGTCCGACGGCACTACAGCTCAGCGCTACAGGTCTGGCTAGAGTGCCGTCCGACGACATTCGAATTTTTAAGACTGAGTTGACACTAGCCACAGCACCTCCCGTTCTGATGTAGAGACTTCTTGTTTCGTAGGGCGGTGGTTCGAGTCCGGCTCTTGCCATCTTTTTTTTATCTGAAGTTTTAATTAAAAATGTTATATCTTAGGTTAGTTTTCGGTATTATAGATCATTTTTATCTGTTCGCTAGGTTATGTTACGTTAGTTTACGTTACGTTGCACTAATAGAGAGCGAAGTAGTGCCAGACGCGGCATTTTTGGCTGGTGGACGTCGCTTTAGTGTAGTGCTTACAGCACCGTCGGACGGAACTCTAGACACACCCTTTACAGAAAGCATTTTTTATTAGGGAGGACTCCTTTAAACGCACAACAATGCATCCGGACAGTTTCCGGAAGACGAAATTCCTGCAAATTTACGAGACCGTGTTTCAATTACTTTTGACGGCACCTGTACGTGTTCGTATAAAAGAAGCGAATCGCCCGACAAAACGACCTTAAACCTGTCAGAAATTTTTCAAAAATCCCAGGCTCATAAAAAACGGACACACATTTTCAACATTCAATGATTTCTCCCCCAGCTCCCTCGGCGCGCGTATTAGGCCCACCACTCTCGGGTAAGATACCCTTACTGGAAGCTCTCCAATCTCCGCGTCACCCGGAAGACCGGTCAGTTCGGAGGGGAAATGTGCTGAGACGCGCAAGAACTTGAGAAACCCTCGGAAAGATAAAGAGAAGGTGGGAGAGAGTGATGAAAAAAGCTGGAGAGAACGGGAGATAGAAGGTCACGGCGACACACGAAACTACACCGCTGACCTGCAAACTGCGCCGGGCAGCTGCAAAACTGAGCCGGCTGTGGGGCTGGAGTGCACGGGCGCAGATGTTTCGCTCGACCGTGTTTGTTCCGCCCGCTATAAATCAAGATGTAGACCTGACCATCGGCTCGGCCCTTTCAGATAGGGAGGTCATCGAGAAAACCCCGAACAAGGAGCCGCTCGCGCACTTGCATGTCACTCCGCAGTGGCGCGGAGCGGACCTCCCGTTGGGGACTAAAGGAGGGGAACAACAACAATAAAAAAAAAGCATCGGGGGCAGGGAGCCTCCCTGGCTAACCCTTCTTCTAGGAAGTCTGGGAATAGTTACAGCATCGGGGGGTCAAAGAGTTGCAGCCATTGTGCAAGGCGCGGTCAACCTCTGCGCGGTGACCCCTTCCTCTGCAAGCCGCATTGTGTATGACCTGCTGTCCTTTTTCCGCTCGTTGTGAGGGAGAAGCCCCCAGCACCGTGGGCCTGACTTGCTTAAGCCTGTGGGGCCGGACCTTGTTGAAAAAGTAAATAACGGAATGTTTAGATGCAGGGGGAAGTTGGTGATTCAACCTTGAATACCGGTTGCAGCGGGCAGAACGGATGGCCGACTCTTTTCTCCTGTGCGACCTCGGCAGGGTACGCCGCGATGGAACAGATTTGCAAATGTCACCTTCGGTGCTTCAACAAAAGAAAAACTTCAAAAAAAGGAGAGAGAAAAAAAAACAAAAGAAAAAAAGAAAGATTTTTTTTTCCAAAAAAAGAGAACATGACAGAGTACGACGATTCGTTGACAGGGGACAACTAAACTATGGACATCATGGTCGAGTCAAACACAGAATAGCAGCAACCCGCAATGCTACAAAATTTGTTTTTTTTTTTTTCATTTTTATTCGCACATAGCGCGACCTCATCTTCTAAAACGTGCGCGCATACCACACACATCAACCACCTCAAATTGGATGACCCGCATTTTGCAGGGCTGACCTCTTCTTTTTCATTAAAGAATCATCTCTCTCTTCCTTTCTCTCTCTCTCTTTCGTGCAAACACACACACCAAATTACAGCTAAATAAAAATATGAACAAACTATGGCGGTAATTGGTGTAGGCTTTATACGAAATGCAACGACCTCGGCGTTTCCAAGCTGTTCTCAGACCACATAGCAGGTGGAGCCCTGGCTTAAACAAAAATCCTGCTCAGTTTAACGTGGCGGCTTTTAAGACGAGCTTCTGTTGATGTGAAAGTCGCGCCGGAACACTGAAAGATCTATGAGTGATAGACTCATCTTTGTGAAAAGCCGCTGAGCTTGCTAACCAGCATTCCACCCTCACCGAATGGTCCGACGCCAGGTGGCACGTTGCGAGATCGTTTCGTTAAAAAAAAAAAAATGTCCCAAGCTGTTTGGAAGAGCCGCACCCGGAAACGTCGTGCCGCCAAGCCTATAAATAAGCTTACGTTCAAATTAACTTTACACAGAAAAAAAAAGAAGAAACATGTCGGTTAGGGCCGGACCGTGGCGAGTCACTGCGGCGGCGTACAACGACATCGGCGGAAGACAAACCAGCACTAAACCCCGACACGCTGGCGGTTTAGAGCGGCAACTAGCGGCTTATGAGCCGCAGTGGGTGGTGCGGTCGTATTCCGCGTATGTATACGTTTCCCAGCCGTAAAAGGTTATCCCGAATAGCGGCGGCATGTGACCGTGTGCCCGCCGCCATGCAGCGGTTGCATGCGACCCGGCTGTCTTGGACGCGGAAGGCGGGCTTGCCCAGCGGGGACCCCGCAATCACGTCCCCATCTCGAGCAGGGGCCGACTGCATGCAGACTAGCGTCCCAAAGAAACCTGCGCACCGCTCGAGTCGCTCTTGAGCGGGCACCTGTCTGCTGCGTTCCGGGCCAGCCCACGGGAAGAGACGGCAGTCTGCAGGGCTCGCGGTGTTGCGAGCAGTGAACTTGAAACTGCAGCGCCGAGATATATTTCAGGGAGGGCGTAAACTGGGATGCCATGCGTCATCCCGTGTTCAGGCAGTGCTCGATCAGACTAGTCTGCCCTAAGGCTTCGAAGTGAATATGGTGCGACGAATCTGACACCTGGAGGCATTCCTCGGCATTCCTGGAGGCTCGGGGACGCGAGCTTTTCGAGTACCCGCCACTCGGCGGCGTTGCAGCTAACTGCTGGGAAACTAGTACAATCATGCGACCTGCACGGCGAGCGAGCCGAGAACTGGGCAAGGGAAGAAAGCAGGCAGAAACAGAGCGCGGTGAGCGAGGAAGGCGGCGGCAAATACAGGGCTGCATGTTCTTGGCCCGAGGGCGGATGTGTTCCTTACACGCGGGCTGAGAGGACGTGACAGCGGCCGTGGGGAAAAGATGTTTACGCGGCGGGCGGTTGCAGGGGAAGGAGGTTGTTACACGGCGGCGACGGCGGGCTGGAAAGGCATCTCGGGCGCAGGGTGGATGACCGGGCCGTTGCATCTATTACGTCCTCGCCCCCAGTTGCCCGCCGGAGGCTGTTTTGTTTCGCCGGAGCAGGGAGGCTGTGGGGCGCCGCCGGTTACGGAGAAAGAAAACCGGTCCGGTTAGAGTGGTTTGGGTCTCGGGAATGAAGAGAAGGCAGCAGAAGAAGCGGTTCTACCTTTCCCAACGGGAATGGACCGAGAAGGGTCAGCCTGCTCGCTTCTTGCTTTGTTTCTGAGCGTGTCTTGCATCGACGGTGGTGCGGCTGGAGAGACTGGGCTGAGCTCTGCCGGTCACACAGACACCGTCGTATACAGTGTTCCCTCTGGCGAGCTCAAGCGGCGGAGTTGTCGTCCACGCAAAGGGAATCCTCGTTTCGGCGGACGTCCGAGCCTCGAAACAACTTTTTTGAATACCAGGGCAGTTAGCGATAGCTAAGAAGGAGACCATTTGTGCTGAGAGAGAGTTTAGCTTCTGCAAGCCTTGTGGACGCTGAGCAAAAGGAGTGAGGCAGGAACGAGGAGAAATAGGGGGGAGGGAGAGGGGATACAGTGGGCTAAAAGGCCCGATGAGAGTAAATTTCCTTCCAGGGTTTTCAAATACATCGAAGTATTCCATGCATCCTGGTGGCGTTCACGAAAGAATATTCATGAATTCCTGTCTTTTCACACTGGAGCTGCTATAGGCGAACTCCCACGTATTTTTTTTTAAATTTTTGGTGCTCCGCTCCCCTCCACCTGCTCACTTCCGCCCACCCTCTCCTTTCGGTCACCTGTCCGCCCCCGGCGCTTCATATTTCGATATAAAATAACGGATATTGCCACCAGAGAAATGTCTTTTCAGCAATGCATTTGTGTTTAGAAGTGAAGCCAACTTTAAAAAAAATTCACTGTACGATTGGTTTTGTAAGCCGGCTTTCCTGCATTATGTGTTGCGCGGTGAAGCCTACTCATATTCAAGAAAAAAAAAAAAAAAAGGCGGCAACGGGTACGAGCGCGTCGGAAGGAGCCCACCGACGAAGATCGGGCCACAGAGACGAAGCGTAGCCGCGATGCCCATCGCGACCCCGAATACCGTGAGGCGGAAAACGCAAGACGTGGTCATTGCTACAACCACGCTGAGCTTTTCAGGTGCGACAGCGCACTTTGGGCGGGAGTTTGTGGCCAACCAATAATCCACGAACACCTCTGCTGATCATCAATATTCAGAGCGGAATGGCAATAAATCTTTTATTTTTTTTTTCTCATGATTTTTTCTGTTTATATATAAAAAAATACACTTCATCCGACAGGAAACAAGCACGTGAGTTGCTCCCGTCGTCTTATCACCGCCTTGAAATTATTGGCGTGACCTGGCGCACCCTGAAGTTTTGCAGAGTATGCTGACAAGTCTGTGATTATCGAATTCGTTATGTATGTTGTATTCTTACACATTAAATTGATTTGTAGAGTGGCTGGGTGCGCCGTACATACACAGATACACAGAGTGCCACATCCACACAGGCGAGGAATAAGCCAAGGCTGGGTGAAAGGCTAATCAAATAAATATTTTTGATCAATGAGAATGAACGAACAATTTTCACTAATACATAATAATGATAACAATAAATCATATGTAAAAAAAACACTTAAATAATTCAAATTAAATCGCTTGCGGTCACCCAGTCTATAACAACAATTGACGCTGAAACTGCCGTATTCGTTTTTTTTTGTTTTTTTTTACTGCTTGGAAGTTCATATAAACAAGCATAGTGGCATCCAAGCAGTGCGGTTCTCATTATATGGGAGGTGATGATAGAACGACGCAGCGCAATAACAAAAACAATAGCGTACCTCACGGGTGTCCCTGGCATTTCTCACGGTGAAAAAAAAGTGAAGGAGAGGGGGGTTGGCAACGAAATACTTCTTGTTCAATAGCCGCACTCATAAACGAGCGACAATACAAAGTCTGAATTTAGAGTTTTACGGTACACGACATGTACCGAATAATTTACAAACTTCAACAAATGTTTTCCATCTCTATAATAATCGAAAGCGAGAGTGGAAGGCAGCCGGTAAGTTCGTGCGCTATCGCCTCCTCGTATAAACGCAAATAGAGCGCCCTACATAGCGATCTCCGAGAAGTCGCCGTCCAGCAAAGGAGGTATACAACCTTCAGGCGTCCAGCTATAGGCGCAGGCGAGCTTCACCAGTACATAAAAAAAGACGCGGTTCTTACTCGTGGCGTTTGATTGCCAGTTCGGCTTTGGGTGCAAGACGGCATAGGAAGGTGGTTGTTCGGACGTTTGCATTACCTGAGTGCGGCAAATATATCCTTATAAAGCGAACTTCATTCTTCACCAATGAGGCCTGTGCTGAGATGGGAGAATGTGGACAACGCCAGATTTTACGGCCCATGAGGCCGGCAAAGAATGCTTACGTCTTTGTAATACTCGATTTGCGAAAACGAACCTTCGTTTTTACAATAAAAATTAATAAAAAAAACGCTAGATTACGCCTGGGGTGGCACCACCACAACACACTGAAGGTGCACAAAACGCAAAGAAAATAGTAATTTGGCTTACGCAAGAGGATTTTTGGCTTGATGTTTTACTTTAATGCTATCACCAAACGGTTCAGCTGTACGCCTATACAACTTGATAACTTTGCGTGTTGTGCATATATATTTTTGTGTGTGCGACTATAATGGCGGTCACATTCTCTGTTACACTAGTAGTTCTATTTCTCGTATAAAACTGGACAAAGAAACAAACACCTTCGGGATGTTTTTTACGATGGACTTATACCAACTTGCTCAGTTTACTGTTCTTCGAAGTCACTTTTATCGTGAAAACAGGCGTGGAAAAAGACGTTGACGAAGAATTAAATACACATGGACGACGCGCTACTAGCGCTGCTAGCGTCGTCCTGTGTAAGGCGTTGCGCTGCTGAGCACAAGGTCGCGGGTTCGATTCCCGACCGCGGCGGCCGCTTTTCTGATGGAGGTGAAAAGCAAAAACGCCCGTGTGTACGAGATTTCGGCGCACGATAAAGATCCCCAGGTGGTCAAAATTAACCCGGAGCCCTCCACTACGGCGCGCCTCATCGCCTGCGTTGCGTTGGCGCGTTAAACCCCCACAACCAATCAATCAAACGTTAAAGATCCCCAGGTGGTCAAAATTAATCCGGAGCCCGCCACTACGGCGCGCCTCATCGCCTGCGTTGCGTCGGCGCGTTAAACCCCACAATCAATCAATCGTCCTGTGTATTTCCTTCTTAGTCAACGCCTTCTTCCGTGCCTGTTTTCTCTATGAATCAATACCAACTCGCCCAACTTTCCATCCCGCTGAAGCCACTTCTATCCCGCATTTCCCACAGCAGTTTGACGTCTTCTACAACTTTCTCTTCGACCGCTTTCTCGAATAACTCCTTCACTCATATCGTACGTGCCTTTCGACCGACCACATTCTCTCGCTAAGAGCATCTCCAAGTGCAAAAGGATTACCTTCGACACGCCGTAAGAAGAAGAAGAAAAAAACGTTCATTAATCAGCGTGCTATTAAGAAAAACCCGACCCGACACAGTGGTACGGACCGTGCATATATGAATCGAAGGAGTGAAACCAACAACAAAAAAAAAAAAACTTGTACTAATAATCTAGGACAAGATGTTGCAGAACCCAATAATTTAGCGCCGGATACAGCAAGGATTTCGAGAGAGCAGACAATTATAAGTTTGTAGCGTATCATTGATTTTGACAAGCCCGTGCCGCCAGGCGGCAGCGCCGGCGCACAGCACTTGCGCTGAACTCGCGAGCTCTAGCTAAGCCTTATTACTGGTTTCTCGGCGAACCCTTCCTCCGAGGAACCACACAGCCAAACCGGCCCGTGCTCTGATCGACTCTCTAATTACTCCTTCTTTCGTCTTGATAGCTTTTCCCCCTCTTCTTTCCACCCTTTCGTTATTACGCGATTTTTTTACGCGCTCTCTACATGCTTTACGTATTACTTACTTTCCCCGTTTCTTCTTCTCATCAACCGTACACGTAACGGCGGGAGAAAAGGTTCGCGCTTTTTATCCTCTGATTTTATTTTCCCATTTTGTTATTTATTTTTCGCGGGGAGTTGCGTTTTACCTCTTAGGAAACGATGCAGTTAGAAAAGCGAGCGAAGTAGGCGCAAAAAAAAAAAAAAGAGCTGGGAAGTCGGGCGTCTGGGAGCATAAAGCAAACAGCTCGGGGCCGGCGGCGCATTTGCAAAGTAGTGTCACACTTATATATTCTAGCGCCGCAGGAAAAAAAAAAAGGGAGCACAAAAAAAACTTTCCACTTAAGCCACTTTCTTTGCTTTTATGCCTATCCCCCTTGTATAATTAGCCGCTGGAAGAGCGAGGTGCTTGCATACGGGCCTGCTCGTGGACATGTCACACTCGGGTTGTCATTATCCGAGCCGTGCGCACGCGTCTCGAGAGACTGCAGCCGGCCTCGCATTAAGCGGGCCGCATATAAGCGGCCCGCAAACGCATTAAGCGGCCCACGGAAGCATTAAGCGGCTACCGCGCGCCCCGCGCACTGTACGCGGCGAAACGGCCTCGTCATGCCACATGTAGATGTACAAAGAAAGACGACAGAATAATAAAGACTTCATGTTTCGGCGAAGAAACCTTTTATAAAAAATCCCTATACGGCTGCCTTCCCGCGACCTCTCCCCCTATTTTTTTATACTGTGCCGCACGAACGAGGCGAAATATATATACAGAAAGGACGGATAACTAAAGAAGAGTAGTACGGGATGGGAGAGGGCGAGAACGTAAAAAAGAATAGCGGCTCCTGTGCACGAGGAAAGAAAGGAAAAAAAAAAAGTCAGCGGGTGTACTAAGACAGGGGAGTGAATCGAAGAAACGCAGAAAGGACGGAAATGTGGCACAAAAAAAGAAGACGAGAGGGAGAGCGAGAGAGAGAAGTGGATTACGAGGGAGTCGGGGCGAAAATACGCCGAAGCGAATCACAAACAAGTACACGCGTGGGGCAGCCCTTGGCAAAAATCGATAGTCAGGCCGGTGTGCAATTTGTATGTTGGCATGGGCCGGCGTTTTAATGAGTGAACTATAGAAGCGGAAGGGATCGCGCGCGCGAAGCACCGTTCGGGAGCCCCGGCCGTCGGGTTCGCCGGCTCCGCAAGTGTGAGGAGCCGAACGACGATAATAAGTGAAATGGGCTTACGTAACGGGTAAGTGGGGAGGTGCGGGAGAGGTGTGCACACAGCTACTACTACGACGACGACGACGGGAAAGAAATGACAAACGCGTCGGGCGTCTTGTTCGGAACTTGAACCATGCATCATCGGGCTATCGGCGGACGTTAAGGCACGTTGATGGGTCTATACGCGCGCGATCGAACGAGAAAGGCCACGGAGCCGTGTTGAGGTGCTTTACATTCTGTTTCGATGACATCAACACGTGCTTGTATACACAGACGGATATATGGATACATACGCACAGGGACGGCCAATTGACGAGTATGAGTGGCCACTGCGCGCATTGACATTTCTACACGGTTAGGGGCGTTGAGGCGCGAAGGTAGCGATAAAGCGAACAACCTAAAAAGAATGTTTTTTTTTGATTTTGCGTATAGATTCCACCCGTGTTCTGGAGGGCTGAAAGCCGCTGCACTGATGATGCTAGTGATGAAGATAATAATAATTTAAAGTTTCTCTTCGACCAAAGTGTCGGTTGCAAACTACCGCCTTGCCTGATTTATTTAAGTTATCAGAATTTTCTCTAAGAAATTTTGTTGACTTGCGAAATCTTTCGTCCTTTTGCTCCTTCTTCCGGTGGTTCTAGTTCTCATCTATTCATAACAAATTTCCTATTCCCCCCCTTCGTCTGCCTCTCCCCGCGGTACTTATTTGTGCATGGCTTTTTTGGCCCCCAGATGGTTAAACTAGCGTCACCAAATAAGCCTTTATTTAGTGACGCTAGGTTAAACCATGTATTCGTAAACTTCCTTACAGCGAAAATAGACTCTGAGAAAAGTTCGGCTTTTCTACCTTTCATCGCATTTGGCGGTAGCTGCAAGATCGCTGCGCCTTACTTTGCCAGACATACAGAGAGAGAGAGAGAGAGAGAGAGAGAGAGAGAGAGAGAGAGAGAGAGAGAGAGAGAGAGAGAGAGAGAGAGAGAGAGAGAGAGAGAGAGAGAGAGAGAGAGAGAGAGAGAGAGAGAGAGAGAGAGAGAGAGAGGAGTTGGAGGGAGGGAGACGGTTAACGAATATAGATAGATTCAGCCCCGTTAGCAACAGGGCAAGGTCTTCTACTTCCGATCAGTAAAAGGACGGATATAAAGCCTATAAGGAAGCCAAAAATTTAATAATGATAATAAAGCGCGCTCTGCTCTCAGTTTGAAGGTTTCAATCCCTGGGACAACGGCATTTCACAAGCAAACATGTTCCATGTTATCACACCTGTTCCACGTTACCTGTTCACGTTACCACGTAATGTTACGTGGTACGGCAGACGAAAAAAATAAAAGACCTGAAAACACGACACACCTCCTACCAGACGGTACGAGACGCAAGCGCAGTTTAGTTATACCGTTTTGTATTTAAACACGTTGTAACCGCACATGCCGCGCAAATATTCGTGCAAAGCCGTTCAGTTCAGGCGCACAGTTTGCACTGAAGGCGGTCAAGGCGCGTTGAAAAAGCCTCCGCTTCCCTGTGCCGGCTGTCGGCTACCGAGCTTGAAAAGTATAGCGTTCAAGAGATGGCCGGTTTGCGTAGCTAAAGCTAAGCTGAAATGTCAAGAATTTTTCTTCGCTTTTACATTTATTTAAACAGGCGGAGTCGTTCCCTGGCGTCCAAGAAGGCGCGGCAACCTGGCAAGGCACAGCCGTCATGACCGAAGAGGAAAGCCGTGTTCGCCGGTGCACTCGCGTTTCAAACGAGCACCAGACGGACCCGTCGAGAGAGGCATAGAAAAATGCGCGAAACGTGCGCAAGAAAGGAGCGTCCGAGAGAGTCCGAGGAAGCTAGACGCAACAGCGGAGATGCGAGCCACGAGTTGGATGGAAAGGATACGAGGGAAGCGCGGCCATCTCTGGCGGCGGGAGCGGACCCCGTGGCGCAGAGTTGCCGCAAACGACAAGAAAATGCGCGTGCTTTTGGCCGGCTGGGCAACGGCCGGTGCACGCAGTAGGCTTTCCTGGCAAGGGGAGTCGCTGCTAACGCCAGAGATCTGACACTGGCCCAACGCCTACCAGACGAGGAAGCCTGTAGCTCGTCATCGCACCGTGGTAAGGTTAGAAACAGGCCTTCCCCTTTTCATTTGTAAAGAGATCTGCAGCGCAACTAAGGACAGGTAGGCTAGCACTATCCGCTGGCGACGTAGGCGACAGCAAGGAGCCAATGCACGGGCGTTCTCTTCGCTAGAAGGTGTTGTCCGAGTCACGGACTGCGCGTCTTCAGTGCGCACTCAGTCCCTGTCCCTTCTCTGCCCGCACTCGCAGGGGTCGGGAACGAAGTGACGGAGAAAAACAAAACTATGGAACCTCCTGGTGGAAACAACCAAAGAAAACAGCGCGAGCGAGGGCCAGAAACTGTGGCGCTAGGGAAGCCCTCGAGCGCGAGCTGGGCACAAAAAACGAGCAGGGGGCGGCGGTGGGGCAATCGGACTCGCGTTGCTGCGGGCTGGTGTTGCTGGCAGAATGCTCAAAGCGTCGTCCCCTTCGCAGGAACTAGTGCTTCTTATCCGCTTTGGTTACGTTTGAGCTCGCGCTGTCGGTGCCTTGCTTGTTTCTCTTCCTTTTTTTCCCCCCTTCTTTCTGCTGCTTCTCTATCCGTTCAGCCCCCCTCTCTCTCTCACAGGCATCAAGCGTCCACAAGGGTTGCATTCCCGAACCTTGCCGCAGGCCGGTCAGGGAGGAGAGGCGGAAAGAAAGGATAAAAAAGGAAAAAGAGAGAAAGAAAAACTCCGAATGCGAGCGAAAAAGCAGAGGCAGAAAAACGTCGGGGGCCGTCTCAAAAAAAACCGACGGGAGCCTCGCCGATTTTTTAGTCGCCGAAGGAGGGAAGCGCGCGCGGCGCTCACCCCTCTGGGAAGGGAGGGAGCGCCGACGAGGAAGGAAAAAAAAAAGAGAGACAATGACGTAGGGGGGTCGAGGGCAGGAAAAAAATAAGAGACGACAGGCTGCCTGGAGCAGCTCGGCGCTTTGCTGTGCTTTCGTGTGTGTATGTTGAGGGGATGCTCGTGTCCGGTTTTCTTTTTCCCTTTGCGTTTGTTTTCGGGGATTGTTTCTCGAGCGTCCCCCTTTCCCCGCTCCCCCGCTCCTCCAGGAATGACGCGCCAGACGAAAGGGAGGAAGTTCATCCGGCGAAGCTGCGCACTGACTGGGGCGGCCGCGGCTGTCTGCTGGACACTGACCGGGAGGGGGGTGCTGTCTGGTGTGTACTCGAAAGATCGTCTGGAGTTGTGGGCGAGATACTTCCCAGATTTCCTTACATAAAATTCAGAACATGCACACTCAGAAAACAGGGTGCCGGTTTAATCATGTCGCATAACTGGTACTCTGCTCTTGCGTGTACGCTATTATTGACACGCACGCAGCCTAGGCAGGTGTTTCGAAGCCAATGCGGACTTGAGTCTCGGTTTAGCCAAACAACGCTGAAAATTACCACGTGCTCGTGCACTCTGGCCTTGGTGATGAGCTTGTTCAGATGTGGTTATCTCTACTGCCAGCCGTTGCTCAGAAAACTCAAAAATGTGTCAAGCTCATGTGGGCTAACGTTCTCTCTGACTGGGAGGAATTTGAATGCGCTGACTGCAAGGTGATATTCATTGTCGTTCCAGGAGTTACGCGCGGGACCGAAGATTTCATTGGACGCCGTTTCGTCGAACAGCGTTTTATCGAAGCTCTAAAGCTTGACTTTGGGCTAGTTTGGTACACATGACACCTTTGGAAACAGCGCGAAAAATTCGAACAGAGAGTGCAAACAGACACGTGTCTGTTTGCCTTCTCTCTGTCCGAGTTTTTTCGCGCTGTTTCCAAAGGTGCCATCGAAGCTGTTTCCACGAATGCCACTTCACCGAACGCCGCTTCGTTGTACCTGTTTCAAAGCCATGCTGAAAGCTTTGTTTCGAAGACCATTAAAAAAAATTAAACCATTTGTGTATATACATTAACGTTCATTTTATCATTATTTTTCTACATTGTAATTTTCTACTGAACCGAAATAATTGCAGATGATGGTGGCTGGAACCGTTCCTCATTACGAAGAATTAAAAAAAAAAATTGGCCGCGTATCTGCTCCTTTCGTTGCAAATGCCGTCAAAAGACGGTAGACTTTAACGTGCGCCGAAATCTCGAACACACGGGCATTTTTGCTTTTCGCCTCCATCAGAAAAGCGGCTGCCGCGTATCGAACCCGCGTCCTCGGGCTCAGCAGCGCACCGCCTCAGCCACTGTGCCACCGTGGCGGGTCTGATGGAGGAATTAAGGTCTAGGTGATTTCGCATTAGGTAGGAACATCGTCTCCCGAATAGGACCGTGGGGGCCAGGAATACCAATATAAGTCCTCTATGCGACCAGTAACTGCATGGTGGCTGTTTTGGACATCCTGAGGGTCAACTCGCACATTGCTCGGCATTTAAAGGACAAAATGACATTGACAGGTATCTGTAAATGACAAATATTTTTTTGTGGTGGGGGTGGGGGGACGAGGTCAGGTATCGGGAAAAAAAGAAGAGTAGAAAAGTGTCGTTCGGGTCACGTGTCACTCATTTTTGCGTGTGCTGGCTTTTTAGGTCTGCCCCCTACGTGTGCGCTGTAGATCTCAAGTGTTGTCTTCGCCACACGGACTCAACATCTTTCAACTAAGTATTACTACACCATGTATACGTCTCCCGTAATAAACCCTCACGGTGACCAATTAGCGCTGCACTTCACCACAGACTACACCTGTATGCATAGGGAGCAGATACCGGGGCACAGCATAATGTGGTTTACAAATTTTTCGCCTTCGGAAGGCGGAACAATTTCTGACCACCCTAATTTGTAAATTCTTTGAATAAAATATGTCGAAAACTAAGTGTAATCGCTTTGTGAAACCAACATTCCAAACAGGACATAGACGGGTGTTTCCGGAGCGCCATCCTTCATTCACAAAGTTTTCCAGGGTTAGCGGCCTTTCAGCGACCGAGAAAACCAATTGAAAGCTCTTTTTTGTACTTATAAAGGTCGTACGATCTTGTGAGCTGTTCACTTCTTAATTTCTTGACGTGTGTTTTACCCCCTTTGTGTTTTAAACGCAGTTGGTTGCCGCCTGAGAAGAAAAAAAAAACATTGCTTACAGCAGCATGTAATGTCTTACGATGTCATTATAAAATAATTAAAATTCTATAAAGCCTTCAAGATTTCGGTACTGCATGTTATGAGCTCTGCAGACGGAAAGTTAGGTGATTTCACTTACTAGGAGGGGAAATAAGCATCTCTATATATTACCTCGACCCTTGCTGTTCTGACTTGCGAAGCAAAAATTACTCGCTCGTACGGGTCAAAAAATAAATAAGTAATTATAATAACAAGCGCACACTCGTGCTCAGGCAGGCTGTTAAAAGAAAATTCCACGGCGAAGGGGAAAAAATACGAAAAGAAAACCCCTCTGTGCTTAGTATTGACTCAGCTATAACAGCCTACATTAAGGTCCGCGTCGGACAAAAAAAATATATCGCTAACTGACCATGGAAGAGTTAGGTACCGGAGGAACAATTTAAAAAAAAAAAGAAAGAAAAAAGTGTAGTAACGGTCGAACGGCGGCGAGATGCTAATGGCGAGGCTAATCCATCCGCACCGCACAAAGCCCAAAAACAAGCGCGACAGAAAACGCTGAGGACGGCGCACACTTTGGTACCATATTAGCGTAATGAGTTGGGGATCAAATTAAGCTTTCACAGCCTTAATTAGCTGTTTATATTGGAAGCCTGGGGTTATAAGCACGAATTCCGAAAACATTCGCGTCTCTATTTTTTTTTTCCGTTTCTCTTTTTTTTCCCCGCTCCCTCATGGATGTAAAGCAAAATGTCAGGTGCCCGAAAATAAGATGAGGCTCTAATTTCCCGTGTAGACAGCAACTATCAGAAGCAAAGTCATTCTGGGAAGCCTCTGCGCAGGCTTCCATTCGTGGTGTAGGCTGTGAAAGTTTGCTTTTTGCGCGCTGCGATGTCCCTTCGGCTGTTGTGGTAATACTAGTTTCTTTTTACTGGTGATTGGTAATTCAATATTGTGGCCGGAAAATCGCGGAAAGAGAGGGAAACAAAATGGCGGCCGCAATGGCTCATACGCTATTGCCAGCAAGCGAAAGAAGGCGGCGCATATAACTTGAAGGGGAAAACGTCTTCCAGATGTGCCTGCTAACTGTTTTTGCTTGTTATAGAGAAACACCCACCTTTATGTTGGTTGGTAACAGGTAATTCCCCGTTGGACACACGACAAGGCCTGCTTACATTTCCTCGGACTTCGCAGTAGAACATTTCGAACGTAACGCCGACGGAATTTCTAAATCCCGTGGGCGCACACTTTTAAGCGCTGGGAACGTGCTGCGTGTCCCACTTTCATAGCGAACAAAGCTAAACTGGCAATGTTTGTTATTGTTATTTTTAATGTTATAATTATTGCCACAGAATAAAAGCAATTGCAGCGTTAGCTGCCTTCGTTACTTTGGAAGCACCGTAAGTACTCGTTATAGCTAAATCGCTTTGCTTGAAGTGTTTCGCGTGGCCGCAACACTGGTACATAAAAAGCAAAACACCAAATTTTAGCGAAATTACGCTTATAACGAATTCGGTTTTTTTTTCTGCTGAGGTCTTTTTTTATAACGAGGGTTTAAGGTTATTTCATGAGGGTTTAACGTTATTTTATCAATATTGGCTGCTAGTGTAGGGCACATTTAAGAAACACGAGACAAAATAAAAAGAGAAAACACATTCGTTATAGAAAATATTACTCGGTTTTATTTCCGATAAGAAAGATAAAGAGGGAGAAGTGAAAGAACAACGTCCAGAAACAGCTCACGCGTCTCGTCCTCACTGGTTTATTGAAAACAACCAACCAACCAAACAAAAGATGTAAACCCGAAAAGAAACAACACAAGGCCTATAGGAGAAGTACAGGGCAGAAACAACGGCCGAGAAATTTCAACAGAAAACATCACACACGTTGTAATAAACAAAAGCAAGAAATATCCGACCGGGAGATGAAAAAAGTACAAGAACTAAGAAAAAGGGCAGCAAAGTACACAGTACCAACTTCTTTTTTTTTACCCTATTTGAATGCATAAAAATCAATGCAAATAAATTATTTGTGTTTTTTTTTTTAATTTTTTTTCCTGGTAGTGTAAACGGTGGGTTACCCCGGCCACAAATGACGGCTCCTGACCAGATTCTCTCAGGATTTGGAAACCGCGCAGGGGGCAGTTCAAAATGACTATGCGCGCACATGTGCACCAAGTAAAAATAAACACAAATAAACGCAGCAAGCACACTATCTCAATGGTTGACCCAGAAAGCCGAGTCACTTTGTGCAGGCGAGGCGGTTAATTTTTTAAGCTGCGGGGGTTTTGTTGCCTAGAGTGCAAGGAAAGCCCTTGCCATAATCAGGCAGACGTAACACCGTTGGATTCTCCGTGATCGATCTTTGAAGCTAATGAAAAAGCCCCTAACCAACACGGATAAATCAAACTGATGGTGCTCGAGAAACATATCCCGGCGATCCGGACCCAGATGTAAGTAAAGGTGCTTTGTCCAAAGTAACCTTTAGACGATCTCGCCGACATTATGCGCAACCTTGCCAGGACGCACTCCGAAGAACGAAAGGCGTGGTGTCATTCCGCGGCAGGTACCCGATTTGGTCGCGGAAGGGCGACAATGCGGTATGAAGAGTTGTACTGTTTATTGCGACCAGCCGGCGTTTTCTCCCCACGACAGGCGTGTTCTGCGGTGCAGCACTCCAAAGCCACAGGGGAGAGTTTTGTGCTTACGCGTTAATTTGACACAGCAGAATACATCAGGGCTCGTAATCTTTCAGGTTGCATTGTCCTAACGGTACCCACTGCTTTACGGGGCCGTCTTTGCATTCTGTTTATTTTTTTTTTTCTCTGAGGTGGGGAGGGGGTTAGCTTTAAGATGGATAGCACACCTTCCTCCGCGGTTATTTATACCGACGCGACGGATGTCCGTCGCTACCGAAGTTTCCACGGCCGTAGCGCTGCTGGCTAGCGGCTATCCAAACATACGAACCGCTGCGCTCCACAGGGCGCTTCATCACCGTTAGAAAGGACAAAGGAAGATCTCAGTGCGAACGATGTCTGAACCAAAACCGATCGACAGCCTCCAGGACTATTAAGGTTCGCTACGAGTAATTTGCCAAACGATCGTTCTATTGCAGGCGTCATTACCGCCACGTGCCAAGATAGTCTAAAACGGTAAAAAAAAAAAAAAAGAACGAACAGCAAACACCTTAACTGAGAGTTCCTTTCATAATCCTTATTGACACGTGCTATCGTGCGAAGGGCAAACTGCGCTGTACTTTGTGCATTTTTTTGTTTGTTTTTAGATTCTTCTTTTCAAAAATCGCAGCGTGTCGAGTTGATACGTGTTAAGATAGAATACGCTATTTTTACAAATGATAACAGACTGTTTACGCACGTTAAAGATTCCTAGGTGGTCAGGATTAATCCGGAGCCCTCCATTACAGCGCGCCTCACAGCCCTGCTGTAATGTCGGCGCGCAAAGCTCCCTAAATATTGAATTTTCCCGCGAGCAACGTAACATATTGAAAGTCGCTGCATCAGGCGTGCGCAACTATTCCCGAACGAGGTGATTTGGAGCACGTTAAATTCCAAAAATGTTTACGACGGTTTTTTAATACGGGGTGTCCCCCCTCCCCGTGGCTTTTGGCGAGCGCTGCAGACACATCTCCCATCTTCCAGCTAGGCGACGGCGCAGGGGTTTGACTGTGGGTATGCTGCGCGCTTTTGGCGAGAAGCAGCTGAACTCAGCTCCGCGAATTAGAGCAAGCACGCCTGCATGCCTGAGAGTTGCGAGCGATAAATAAAAGTCGACGAGTCCTGGCGGGCCAGAAAGGAGAGGAACCAAGTAACGAGGGGAGGTTAAAGGGGTGCCGGTGCAGGTAGGCGCGACGGACGAGCCCGGCGAGTGCTGCAGTGCCGGCCGAGACGGCTGCGCCCTGCCGCCCCCAGGAACGGGGCCCCACGGCGGGGCCAGGTGCACGCGCGGCGGGCAACGGCCACCTGTGCGAGCCGGCGCGCTCCGCTGCCGCCCGGGGGCGCTGCCTGCCCGCGCCACCGTCGCGCGTCGCCGAACCCCCTCGTCGGCGGCCAGCTACTACGAGCGCGACGACGCTCCACGCGGCAGTGTTGTGTAGTAGGCAGGAAACTTTGCAGCGATACGCGGTCGGAGTAGGTGTACACGGCCAGCGTTATGCGCCACGGGGCGATCGCGTACACCTGTGGAGTGTGACGCCAGGTTTTATCATCATCGTCGGACTGCCGAGTCCGTGCTTCTCCAGCCGTTCCTGTCTTATTCTTTGCCTCTGAATTTTCTATTTTCGTCACCCCATGGTGTTAATGGCCGCCCTCTACCTCTAGACCCGTTTCTTGGTGGTCCAACGTTTGTCAGTTCACTTCCATACTTGTCCAGCCTCTTTCCGCATCATACCTAGGACATATTCCACCGGAGATTGCTCCCTAATCAAATGCCCTCGTTTCCTCTCTCTCACCCTCACTCCTACCATCCTTCTTTGTATGGCTGGCTGGGCGATCTAAGCTTTCTTTTAACGCTGTTTACCGTGGCTCTGTACCTCTGGCCGTGTGCACACAAGGGCGTAGCGAAAGTCGCTCGAACACCACTGCCGCATCGCGGGTATTCCGTGTTCCCTTTCCCTTTCCTTCCTGAGATCAATGCGACGGGGCAGTTCGTGAACACGTACGTCAGGGTCCGCTGACGCTAACTGCGATTGAGCAAAATGGCCGGAGTCATGGACGCGGCAAGATCGGGCAACGAGCGCCTCTCTAAACACGATTCGAAGACGGCCCTCAGAAAGACTCCGAGCTACTTGATAATTCTTAGAGCGCAACCCCGATGACCGCGCTTCATGCTTAGCCTAGTAGTGCGATTACCCTATAGACATTTCTGGGCCGCGCACAACAACGACGTTGTTGAGCAGAAAAGAACTCAGAGTGGTAGTTAACACTCACATCCCGTTTACTCGACGCAAGATTTGGCAAATGTATCAAATATGGCTTCTATAGAAAACAACAGACAATGGCAAGTGTTATTGTGAACCAACAATGACTAAAAAGTATCCGCAGAAGCTGCTGCTCCTTGGTCCGATAGTGATACGCGTGCACAAATAATAATAATAATAAAAAAATAAAGAAACAACAACGGCGCACGCCATTTGTACGCGCAATGGCACATTACAATGTCCGATTAGAAGGGAAGCGCCGTTTGAATTGACTCGGCCTCCAAGACGACCTCCCCGCACTGAATGCATGGAGGAACAAGCGTCAGGTATTTCACTCGACAATTATTGAGCTATGCTGCCAGATCGTCACTTTTACCAAATACGTGGCTAACATATACCGCTATCCCAGCAAAAACGACAGTGAACCCATCTTTAAACTTGGCGTTAAAACCGGCGAAACAATCATGGCATAAAAATACTCCTCGCTGTTATTCTTCCGTTCTGTTTAATAACCTTGGCACCAGCGTCAACTTCGAGGCTAAGTATGTACGCTTAACAGAATTTCTCACATAGTGTCGTGAACCATGGCACAAACCCCGTGCTCCAACTATTCAACATGCAAGCTACGATTATACCTCGGGGTCTTCACAAAAAAAAAAAAAAATAGTGGGGAGGGGGGGGGGGGGGAGGAGATGGTCTGCACTCTCAGTCATCTTAAACCTGTGCACGCAATCGCCGCAGCACTCTGGGTGTCACTTGTTTGAAGGGATAGCCAACCGCTTCCTGTCGAGTGCATGTCGTATAGCTCATATGAAATCCAGCGTTATATAGAGCGGGGTAACAGCAAAAAATTCGTAAATAAATTGGAGAAAATCATTTTAATTTGGAACTAAATTTTCTGAAATATGGAAGGTCGCTCCACGTAGTGTCGAAACGTAACAATACCGCTTGTGGGCAAACGGCTTCGTCGTTTGCTATTCGTGACTTAAAAACCGCATAAAGGAATATGATAGACTGCAATTTATTACAGTTTCAGCTGGGGACATTTTTTTTAAATACCTCTTCTTATTGTCATTGTTGCCAGCATTCGTTTTGGTTCCATATACTTAAAGTTGGTAGATCCAAAAATTCCCAGTTCAAACATAGGGCCCTACGAGGAAGGCCATTTGTGTTTAAGGTGATTTAAGTGATGCCCTTTCATTCGGGATAGACAGCGTATACTCCACAAAAATCGGTTGGCTGTCCCTTTAAAGAATTACCTATTCCTCACCAATCACGTAACAAACGCACACGAACTGGGAACATTGTACAAAAATGTTACTAGAACACACTAAAATGAGCAAACGGCTGAAATGTGGCATACACGCGAAGAAACGGGTCAATACCCGGCAGAGAAACCGAGCAGCACGCATGCGCACACGTGCTCCACTTTCTCATCGACGGCCCACGTGTTTCTGCGGAGATCATAGTGAGCTGAACGCGGCGGCGAGCATTGCAAGCGCCACACCGCACTTCATTGCACGAGCCGTTTACAGACGCTGCTACCATTCCCGCGCTTCCAACGTCGTCGCTGCGTGCTTGCGCCAACGCCACCAAGAACACGAAGCCTGCGCACCGCACCGAGATCGCATGTTGTCGTTTGGACGGCCTCTCAACTGAATGTCGGTGAACTAAAATGCCACAATTGAGCTGCTACACGACATTTTTTTTTCAAATGCAATGGGTTGAAATGCCATTTGAGTTCAAGGAGCACATCCCTGACCTTTAAGGTTCCAAAATCTTTGGAACGCAAATGTTCGTACTCTTAAGCGCAGTTTCTGCATGTCGTATAATTACGAAAATAGTTATAAATAGCAAGTTTTAAATACTTTTCATTTTCTTTTTGTTGTTTTTTATCACTCATTCTACGATTGCAGCGGAAATTTGTACTCTCGACACCAAAAGTGGCCGCCGAGGCCATACTGCCTATTCTGTTTAGTAAATAAACTCGCCTATATTTATAATTACGACCAATTTTATAACTGATGACGGCGTTTCTTTTTTTTGGCCCAGTTTAACGCTCAAATATATATATATATATTTTTGCAAAATTACGAGAATAAACCTTAGCAGCAATAGCGACATTAAAGCATGGCTTCAGTGAACACCTACGTTTTCAACTGCCTTTGAGATTTGTCGAGTATATCGGTGGAACTGCTTGCAGTTCGAATCGCTTTAGAAGTTTTCAAGGCCTTCTGACTCGAATGTCATTTCAAACGCCCGTGTAGCGAGGGGATAAGAAATAATCGCTCGAGGTGCGAGGAGTGCAATGGTATCGACCAGGCGCGAACGAGTCTTTAATCCTGGTGGTGTCGGCACATGCACGCGCGCATTTTTACATAGACGCACGCACCTAACGCTGTACTTCCAACTGTGATGTGTCCAGGACACCACCACGTCAACGACGCCACGCCACAGCGCCAGTGTATACACTTGGCGGAGGGCGTGCCTATACCCGTATTACCGTGGACAACGCTTCGGTGCGGCGTTATAATATGGTCTTGTGTCCTTTTGATACTTTCGCAAAAGCCTTTGATTATAGAGCCTTTGGAACACGACGAATAACGCTTGCAGAACAGAAAGTTTGCATGTTTTTTTTTTGTCTTTGCATTTTTGATATCGCGCAGAAAGAGACGCTAAAGGGGTTGAAGGGGGGGGGGGGGGGGTAGAAAGACGGGGGGATGTAAGTTTTGGAGGTTGCTGCCTGCGCATAGGGCATTGCTCGATTCGCGACAGGCACACGAGCGAAGCCTCTCGGTAAAAGGAAGACAGGCCTTTCTTTTTGATGGTCGCGAGTCTATACTATATGGGCGGTCACGCAAGGAGCCCCGGATGACGCCGTGCTGCCGTGTGCTTCCCTGTACGTCACCTAACTCTTTCCTTTTCTTTTTACAATATGGACACTGACAATATCTTTGCCTATGTATATATATATAATATTTATATATATATATCAATGTATGTATAATATCCTATACGCTCACAAACACCTTTTCAAAATACATACAAGGAACTGGAAAATAAAGAGCGCGTTTTGATATTCAACCGTCAAACGTTTGATTTCCTCTTTTTCCTCGCTCAATACCCGTTGGGAGGCACGAACCGTCGAGTGCCAAATCGTGTCCACAAGTTCGCTACAACACACGCGCCCGAAGGCCCCGGCGTGGACACGGGGCGAACAGGGGGAGGGTAACAAGGGAGCGTCCGTGCAAAAATACTTCTCCGCAGCCGCCGGAGAGGCCCCGGTGGCGGGGGGAGGGAGGGCTAGGACGAGGCGGCCAGGGCGAAGGAGCCGTTGCTCGTGTCCCCGTCGCGGTCCGGCGAGCTGGACAGGCCCCGCGCCAGGCTGGGCGGAAGCCCGTGCGGCAGCGCCAGGCCGTGCGCCAGCCCGCGCCGCCGCACAAGGTCCAGCTGGAAGCCCGCCGCTAGCCGGTCCTCGAGCCGCTCGCCCACCAGCCGGTGGTCTACGCTCAGTCTGTGGTCTACACCCAGCCGGTGGTCCACCGTCAGTCTGTGGTCCACGGCCGACAGACGGTGGTCCACGACACCCAGCCGGTCGGTCAGCAGGTCCCGCCGGAGGCGGTCGTTGTTGAGGCGCAGGTCCTCCTCCTCCTCCTCCTCGTCGTCCTCCATGAGCATGTCGTCGTCCTCCTCCTCCGGCGCCTCGGAGTCGGAGCGCGAGCTGGAGAGGTCGAGCACGCCGGGGGTCGGGTAGCGGTACGGCGTCGAAGGCAGCAGCAGCGGCGTCGGAGACATGGACATGTCCAGCGGCTCGGTCTGCTCCGTCTCGAGGAACAGGTCCCGCTGCTGCGGCGTCAGGATGCGAATCGTGTGGCGCGGCTTGCGGCGGCTCTTGGGTGGCTCGGGCCCGGGGCCCGTGGCCGAGTGCGCCGTGGGGGGACCCGCGGGCGGGGCCGTCAGCGCCGCGGCCAGGCTGTTGGCGACCACGACGCTGGGTGCGGGCGGCGGCGGCGGCGAGGCGGCCAGCTCGTAGGCCCTGGGCCGGCGGCCGCGGCGCGGCTTCCCCGCGTTCGCCTCGTCCTTGGGGCACTTGTGGTGCATGAGGTGGTGCCGTCGGCGGAAGCGGCCCAGGCAGAGCTTGCACTCGAAGGGCTTCTCGCCCTTGTGGATGAGCATGTGCGCCTTGAGCTGGTTCGAGTCGGAGAACTTGGAGTCGCAGAGCTCGCACGCGTACGGTCGCTCGCCCGTGTGCACGCGCAGGTGTCGGCGCAGGTTGGCCACCTGGACGAACTGGCGGTCGCAGTGGGTGCAGTGGTAGGGCTTCTCGCCCGTGTGCAGCCGCATGTGCGTCTTGAGGTGGTGGTCGCGCGTGAAGCGCTTGTGGCACTCGCGGCACTCGAACGGCTTCTCGCCCGTGTGCGTGCGCTCGTGGTTCTGGAGCACGTGCTTGTAGCCGAAGCATCGCCTACAGACAGTGCAGGTGAAGACCTTGTCGCGCGGCGCCTCGCGTCGTCCCAGCAGGTTCGAGAGGAAGGCCAGCTCGCCCGTCGTCGACGAGGCGGCGCCCGGCAGCGGAGGGCTGCGCGAGCCCCCGCCGCCGCCACCGCCGCTCGACGGCACCGAGGAAGAACCCGCCGCGCCATTGCCGCCGCTCGTCGTGCTCGCCGCGCTGCCGGGGCTGCCGCCGTTGCTGCGACATTCCTCGGCCTCACTGGCCTCTTTCATCGCACTCCGGTGACCTGCGTCCAGGGGGAAGAAGGGGTTAGCACGACATGACCCGACACTCAGCCGTTACGCGCGAGAAAAGTAAAAATAAAATAAAAAATAAGTGCTGACGAATGCCAACAGATCGGGTGTAATATGGTTGACGCTAAGACGCTAATGCTACTTTTCCGCCTGGAAGCAAGAAAAAAAAAGGGGGGAGTTATGCATGGACAGGATGCGTTCACAATAAATCGGCGCACAAAAAGGAGCAGCTAAATACAAAGAGAGTGTATCCCCCTTCGGCACGAGCCTGCAAAGACACAATGGGGACTGGAGGAATGAAATTTCGCACAGGCACGTGCACACAAGTTCATTCCCACGTAAAGCCACCGATGCAGATTAAGAAACCTCCTGAAAATAAAATTCCAAGCTATGAAGGCCGAACTTGCGATCTTAACATCAGCGAGAGGAATACAGTTGATGTCCCAGGTGTCCTTAAGCTCATTTCGTGTTGAAATGTTTCTAAGAACTTGAGTTAAGGCTAAATTCTACGTTTTGGCTAATTGTCTGAATGTGCCATGAGAATCTCTGGTTTACAAAAAACGCGGACGATAACATGCATTGAGATTTTCCTGGAGAACCTTCTTTTTGTGAACATTTGTCAACCTTATCATACACCCCTTTAATGAAGTTGAGTTGGCTTTCTTTTATAGCGCAAAACCTTACGGTGAAGCCGTCTTTCAATTCCCTAACGGGATCTTTATTGGCCCATTGGCCCTTAGGTCGTTGGCTTTCTTTCATAGCACAAGTTCTTGCGGTGAAGCCTTCCTTAGCGTCCATTAGTGGATTGTTATCGGCACGTACGGCGGATGGCGCGAGACAGCCGTTTCCCACTAGCAGCTGTCGTTACAATCATCGCACCTTGTTTACGTCACTTCAGGCTTTCCTCATTTTACGCGTGAGCAATTTCTCAAGATTGTACTTTCGAACACACAAGCAATCATTCAGCGCAGAATCGAGTGTGACTTAGGCTCAATCTGCCATGGACGCCTCATTGAGCAAACGCTAGAGCTTGTATATCATTACCCCTTTCAAAAACCCTGCAATACACACCGGTCAGACGTCTATATAGGCCTATGAACATCGTTACTTTGATACTCCCGTCGAACAGAGCGAACCATACAGAGAGTTCCGGTTTATAGAGTTCGTAACCGAGCAGCGAGCTATAACAACAAATTTGGTTTTAACAGAAACGAGATCCGAAACAAATCACACATACAGTTTGCCCGATGTGTCTTATTACCGGAGCGATCAGCAACAAATAACAGTCAGTACCGTGGGATGACCGCGCTTAGGCGTCTAGTGAAGCCCGAGAAAGTGAGACGTAAAATCGTGCATCTACGTCAGTGAGCGTGATGTCTCAAAAAGTCCACCCTTCCCCCTTCATCTTCCTCGTAGTTGCAGGACTCATCCGAAGCACGTGACTTTCCTTCGGGACGTTTAAACACACAACAACTACTCCACATAACGCAATCCGCACTCTTCCGCGTGCAATTAAACCAGCGACATCGACCTCTACAAGACAACCTCTCCGCGCGAAGTGAGCGGTGGAGTGGCCGCCGAGAAAGACGTACCCCATGGAAGCCCGTTGAAGCGGCTGCCGGAGGACCGTGTCGCGCGCACGGGGCGAGGGACACGGCGTGCACGAGAAGGAGTCACGCGAGGAGCGGCATGGCGTGGGCACTGCGTAACCGGACGACCAAGGGCATTCTCGGAGACCCCGACCTTGACGCCCCGCCGAGGGAAAGGGGCAAGGAGGCCAGAATGGGGACAAGAAGACGCGCCGGCGCAGAGAGAGCATGGAGGGAGAGCGAAAAGTCGCACGGCAGGACCATTGTCGAGGCAGGGACAAGAGGGAAAGAGAGGCCAAGATACGGCGGAAGGGGTACGCACACCAAGGAGCCGACGCGCTGCCAACTGCAACCCCCGAACAGACCGCCAAGCACACAAACAAGCAGCGCGTGCTCCGGCAATGGGCTCGCCGGGCAATTCAGAGTGAGCCGCCCCCTCCTGCTGTCTGAAGCCTTTTCGCGCTCCCTTCTGAGCGTGAGGTCTTGCATTAAAAAAGAAAAGCAGGAAGAAAGAAGACGGCTGGCCGACAGGAGCAAGTGGTAAAAAAACCGCCGAACGCCGTCGGCGGGGTGCTCCCCCCTCCATTGCTTTCGTTCGACGAGAGACTCCACCACAGTGAGAGCCCGGCGTTTTTTTGTTGTTTTTTTAGCGGGCGTTTAATTAGAGGCGGCGAGGGGCAAAGCAGTGAAGAAAAAAAAAGCGGCGAGGAAACAAAAGGAGGCCACTTGTGTTCGGTGGCCTTGAGCGGTCCACCGTGCGTCCATTGTGGAAGGCTGCACTGGGCCGCAGCTTGTTGCGGCCGTGGAGAAAGAAAGCGGCGCTCGAGGGCGCGCCTCGACCGAATAAAGGGTTTGCCGCATCTCCGACTCCGAGGGCAGGAAGAACAAGCGCCAGAAACGGATACGGGACGGAGGGTGGGCGTGGGGGTAGCGGTAGGAAAGAAGCACAGAAGACCATTCCGGCGAGTCCCAGACGATTAAGTGGCCGTGGCAACACCGTCTACTCAAGGAAGCCTGCCCTCGACGCAAGATAGACCTATTGCGATCTTCTTAACGGCAAATATTTAAGCGAGAAACGTCGCCAAGAAACAGCCATCAGCATGACGAAGCGGAACTTGCGATTAAGATGACGAGAAATACAAGCAGAGGCGGAGTGTTCGGGTCTGTGCTCTTTAGAAGGCGTCGTTGCCTCGTGTATCGGCTTCTCGGAGAAGATTGCGTCGCCTCAGTGTCGCCTCGCTCGTGCCGGAGGGTTAGTGGAGGAGGCACGTGGCACGTTCTCCCATTCAAAGTCGCCCGGGTGGTTTTCCTTGTCGGTGGACCCTTTCAACTCGGCTTGTTGCGTTGGGCCGCTTACTACTCCTCCTTAAACCCGCGTTGCCTGTCGCCCCTCTTTGAGTCGCGCCTTTCTGGCGTCTCCTTCGGCGTCCTTTGCCCGTTCGTCAGGCCGCTTTTTGCCCCGCAGAGAGATGGAAAGGCGTGATAAGGAACTGTTTGAGGATAACAGGGGCGGTTAAACCGATTCCGCCTGTGTTTGCGTACGTAGACAATGCTGCACAAAGCGTGCCGAATGCCCGACGTCTCACCCTCAGGCTGACGGCGAAAAAACCGCCACGTATAATTGGTTAGGAGTCGCAACTTTCACGGAGGTACACGGTATATACACACAGAGCGGCACTCAGCGACGTTTCTGCCAGCTTTCGAGGTGGAGGGCCGAGTTGCATGAAGCCGACATGTCGGAGGGCCGGAAGGCAATATGGAAGGGGGGGGGGATTTTTCTATTTGCAAGCAAAGAGAAAACATTCAGAGATATTTGAGAATAATTGGCAATAACCTGGTTAAGTGTGAAGATGGGGGAAGGTCCAAGTGGAAGCTATCAATTCTCTGTTCTTGTCTGCCGTCTAACTCCATATGAGGTCGAAACTGGCGTGTCGACCTTCAGATAGGAAGTGACAGGGGGAAGGGGGGGGGGGGGGGTTGACAATGTCCTGGGGGCCGCATAATAGTGCCCCGCGCGCCGCAGGTTGTCGACCCCTGTGCTAGCAGATCTTAACAGGCGAAGTTGCGTCACCCTGACGCACTAGCTACTTAATACTATCCTTTAGCAGGTGTACACATGCATGCATACAAGGCTAGGCGCTATTCTTACAGCAAGGACGTATACTTCGTTTTGATGCTGCAACATTACCGGACTGGTGGTGATGCTTCGCGGTATCGTGAACCCTGGCCGCCACGTTGGGAAAAACGGAGCCGTAACAGCAATACAGACCTCGTCGTTCTCGTCTTCGCCGACGCAGGAGATTGGCCAAGATACTGGATGTCAACTATATCACAATCGCCGTCGCCGTCGACGCGCAGTTTTCGCTGCATTGCCCTCGCGCAACCCGTCAGGCCCAACTGCTTTATCACGCGTCGGGCAAGGCATGCTCCTAAACTCCACGTGCGAGAAAGCGTCGTGCAAGGGTCGAACTGAACGAGTCGGAGCAGGTGGGCGAAAGGAGCTCCAAGGCTGTGTTCTGAACAAAAGCAACAAGACACGACTCTATCGGATTAAAAATATGGTCAACGGATGTTCCTTGAAGGTGGCCAAATAATCTGAAGGCGCGATCTCGCTTGAGGGAGCGAGCAGGAGGAACAAAGGAACGTGCCATCTTTTGGCGCTCGACAGGAGGTTCAAATAAACAGTGAGCGGGAGACGGAGTACAGGGGGTCTGCGGGCAGATGAGGATAATGGAGCTGCGCAAAAAGACTCCTTAGCTGTGGAGCATGTGGGAATAAATTTGCAGGAATTGTTGTTCTTTTTATTATTATTTTGAGAGCGGATAACGGGTAACGCTTATGGTCTTGGTCTGTTGCTCCAGTTTCCGGCTCTTGTTCAGGTTATTAAGCCATTATGTGTTGACATCATGCATTTTAAGGTAAACTGCACCAGGGGTTTATCCAGAATTTGGGGGGGTGGGTTGCTCGTGGTTGTGGAATCTTTTTTGTGGGGTGTGGAAATCCTTCTGCGGGTTGTAAGGGTTGTGTCGGGGGGGGGGGGGGGGGGGGAGTATAAATTCTTGAACTGCACAAGTTAAATGACGCGCTCTCTCTCCGACTTGCGACTGTCTTTACTAATGGACATCACTAAGACATCAATATGAACAAGCACGGAAGTGATTGGCTTTCATTTCCCTCCTTTCTTCCCTTACCCATGCTCGGACCACTGGTCTTCCTGTATTAATAAATGGTTTTCAATCAATCAATCAATCAATCAATCAATCAATCAATCAATCAATCAATCAATTAATCAATCAACCAATCATTCTTCCATCCCGGGATTGAAGGGCGCGCACAAATGCAAGCGTATAGGGTTTGAGGAGGGGAGGGGCGGGGGTGGGGGGGCGGGGGGGGTTCTGACACAGACCCTTTCATTCATGAGCTCCGTTAAAGAAATGTGTCCCAGCATTCTTGTTTTTGGTGGTATTTTAAATTCATATCTTTGGAAGAAGCTAGACTTATTTCTAGACTTCTTTTTAAACTCTTGTAATGGCTCAAGCAGTTACACAACAGAAAGGGAAAGTTATGGCAAAGTTGCGTTAAGCAGGAAACGATGTGTAGAGCTGTGCAAATAAAAATCGATAACATTCTTGCAATGCTTGAAAGCGAATTGAACTTCTCGCAAGCATTACAATACACTTGCTTTCGGGCACATGATCGCACACTCGGTTGCTTCCAAACTGATTTTTCTTGGTGTTGGATACCTGCTTGAAATATTTGACGGATCCATGCTTTGTCTGGGCGCTGTTTAGTCGTGGCTATACGAGTGCAAACCCCACAGCATCATAAATATGCGTGCAAAACCGTGGACGTGTCAAAGCACTGCCGAAAACGATAGAGATCCCTGGCTGCTTAAAAATGTTTTTGCGCCCTTAATTATGCATATCCTACCGCACGCACAAAAAAGACAAAAAGAAAAACGACGATGGCCTTTTTAGTGCTACTTATGGATTAAGCATACACGATGTTGCCTGCACTTTATTCTTGCTGGTCACCAAATGAAAGAAACCCAACTTTTGCGCTCCTACCTGGACGCCTTGGGACTACTCCCCGCATTTCGCTCTGGGCCCAGTAATAATAGACGGAAGTACTAAGGACTATGAACAGTGTTCAATGGACTTTCCGTTTTTCCTGCCCTCTGTCTCCCTGTCTCTCCTCTCTATCAATCTACCCCCCCCCCCCCCCCCACCACCCCCACAAACACACACACACACACACCAGCAGGCGTCCATGGTGTCCACCCCTGACAAATTACTCCTGCTGGTGGAGTTTTCTTTCGCTTATCCCATCAATGAATACCTTCATTTATCCATTTGCGATGTTATGTACATGACCCATCAGGATTGGTGGCAAAGTTAGCCATTATTGGTATCGAAAAACGGCTTTAGAGGCCCATATTCTTGCACCTGTAACTCAAAGGAGCTTTGCGCACGCTCGGAGAGGAGGAAAGCTCCAATCGTGCCTTGTCACTGCACGCGCGTGCGCTCTTCGCGTATTTACAAGAGTAGTGGGTACAACGGAGGTGTCGTGCTGTTGCCACACCCACTGTCCTGGAAAGTGTTTGCGCTGTAATGCGTCGTCGTATCCGAAACAGCACAGAAGCGTTGGTAACGTACGTGGTTCTGCATTGCGACTGCATTCGGGCTGCACCCATGTCGTCGCAATTGTAGTGACGTTTTTCAACGATGACGTCGCCTCCCGTCTGAGCCAATTCAATTAGGCGAGAATCTCTTTCTCACTTACGACAGAACCCGTCGCGTTAGTGCTCTGGAGAGTGCATTGCTCTTAACCGTTCCTCTAAATGACACCTTCCCGTGCAACATTCGCATAAAAAAAAGCCCCTGCCTGTTCGTTGCCATTTCAGGCTTCATGTAACCATATCCCGCAGCAATTGCCGTACACGATATACAGGCACAGATCGGATTTTGCCATTATATCTCTCTAAAAAAAAGTAACATGAACGGACGTGACTTTTAAAATTTTTTTTGGAGCACATAAAAACTCGGTTTGAGCATCAACCATATATAGCGCGCATACCAAGTTACCGCGGAATGTGAGCATCAACCTCTATATATACGGCGTCCCTATATATCCGGTTGACTCCTTAAAAATCGGTACGTTCCATGGGTAAGCTTGCAGTGTACAGCACACAGAGTTTACTTTCTGCTGTCTGACAGGATATGGACATAAAGGACTCAACAGCTTTGCCGAATTCCTGTAGGCGCCGCCACTTGAGTGAAAATGGACACCGCTCATAAGCGACACCCGGAAAGATCGGAAGGCCCCCTTAAAAAAGGACTGTTATGCTGTGTAAGTTAGTCGGGGCAAGGCGAAATAACTAAAAAATACTGATTTCTGCATTTCTTCGCAACATGTCGAGCGACTCAGAAGAGCTGATTCGGAGAAGAGCGGATTCGGGCACCCCTTAATTGGATTGAGCTAAAAAGGGGAATGGAAACACGAAAGAGTAAGAATCAACGTGTTCTTTATAAGGGAGAGTGAGCTCAGACATGGCTGTCATGTTCGGCTCATACTTCCAGCTTCACTCGTTGTAACACAGAAGGCAGAGAATGCTGATATCGCGGTTTGATAAACACGACAACCCGGTAATTAGGTGCAAATAATGAGGTGTGGGAATGTACATATATCCGTGGCTTCTTACACAAATTTTCGCCTACATATATGGCTACGATCGAAGCAGCTTGCTGGTGTTAAAAATACGGGGGCATCTTGGATAACCCCGAATACCAGCAGCAGCAAAAACTGGATTTTCCGCTTTGGACGGAATACGGAAAAAACAAAACAAATATCTTTGTTACAGGAGTGATCACTAAAGATTCTCAGCCAAATGAAGGAATAGTAACATTGTTCTTTTTACTGCCACTGACATAACGAAATTTACATCTTCAAAACTATAGCGGCATCGGAATGAGCATCGCTGAAACTTGCAGCCGAATCAATTTATACAAATACACATAGTTCGTAATTCTAAAAAAGAAGACAACATTGCGGGCGCTCGCAAAGAAAGCACGAAATTAAAGTCCCCACTTCACCTTTGAACGATGCAGTTGACAGAAGTG